>NC_143147.1:18051120-18271120 GCF_059928025.1 Delphinapterus leucas | reverse complement strand
AAATGAACTTTTGGACCTGTTCTAGTTAGTATAGATATATAATGAAACTCAGTGGTTTAAAATAAGAAAAACACTTATTTTGCTCACGAGTTTGCAGTTTGGGCAAGGTGGGGGGTGGGGCTGACATATCTCTTTTCCACTTGGGGTTAACTACGCAGAATGGGGGTGGGGGAACTGGATCGTCAAAGGCTGAGGGCCGCCTGATGGTTGATGCTGGCTGTTGGCTGAGACCTTAGCTGGAGCTACTGGCTAGAGCAGCTGCCTGTGACCTCCCCATGTGGCCTGAGCTTCCTTACAACATGGTGGCCGGCTTCCAAGGACTAGAGTCTTGAGAGAGCCAGGTGAAGCTGTGTTGCCTTTGAGGGCCTGCCCTTGAAAGTTATACAGCATCACTTGCACTGCATTCTGTTCTTCACTTGAGCCACAACTTCTTGCTCAGATTCGAGGGGAGAGAGAACGGATTCACTCTTTTTGGTGGAGACTAGCAGTGATCTGAAAGAGCATGTGGAAATATTACAGTGACTGTTTTGGGAAAATACAGTCTGCTACATGCCCCAAGGGTTCCTCCTTCACTGAGCCCTGGGTCAGTGACATCTAACGTTACGGGGAGGAGTGTCTGGGCATGTGGCCATGAAACCCCACAGGTGTAACCCTACCCCCGCCCAGGGTGTCTCTGGTTCTGTGCTGCTCTTCCTGTTTCACAGGTGAGAAACCTGGGAGTGGGGGTCTTCACCCTTAAACGCTGCTGGGCTTCACGGGCCGAGGGAGCAGAGGTCTCAAGGAGCAGAGCCGAGGCCACGGTGAGGTGGCTGTGAGGCAGGTCCCAGCCAGGATGAGCAGAAATGTTCACTCACTTATCAAATATTTCCCAAGCACCTCCTGTGTGCCAGGCACTGTTCTAGGCTTTGAGGATGATGCAGCATTGAACAAAACAGGCAAGAATGTGTATGCAGTAAAATAAATGGTATGTTAGATGGGAGTGAGCTCTGTGGAAACGAACAGAGCATGGAAAGTGGACAAGAAGAGGGACTGGGCTGTGCAAGATGGTCAGGGAGGCCCCACAGAGATGGTGATGCTATAGCAGCAACCTGAAGCAAGTGAGAGAAGGAGCCATGTGGATACAGGGGTAGAGCGGGGGAGAGCTCTCCATGCAGAGGGAAGAGCAAGTGCAAAGGTCCTGAGGGGGAAATCATGCTGGTGTCTTCTAGGAAACGTGATTGGAATGGGGCGAGCCAAGGTAGAGCAAAGGAGATGAGGTCAGAGGGAATGCCGGGGGTGGGGTGGCGTGGGTGGGGCACTGATTGTGTGGATCCCTGCACATAGAATGAACTTGACTTCCAATTTAAGTGAAATGGGAAACCACTAGAGAATTTCTAGCACAGAAGTGATGCTCTGACTGATGGTTTGTATCAGTCACCTATTGCCGAGTAACAAATCACCCTAAAACATAGTGGCTTAAGACAACGATTTATTATTTCTTATGATTCTGTGAGTTGGCTGGATGGTTTCTTGCCTGGTTTCACCTGTGCTCACTCCTGTGGCCGCCTTCACCTGGAAGACTGGGTGGGGTGGGACATCCAAGCTGGCCTCACTCGTGTCTGGCCGTCAGCTGGGGCTCCTCCATTCTCCTCCATGTGGCCTCTTGTCTTCCACTGGGTGAAACCGGTTACTTACATGGTGGTCTCAGGGCCGCATTCCAAGAAAGCAAAGTGGAAGCTGCAAAGTCTCTTAAGGCCTAGGCCAGGAACAGCACAGCATCACTTGTGCCTTATTTTATTGGTTGAAGCAAGGTGTGAAACTGACCCGGTTTCACCATGGGAAGGGACTGTACAAGGGTGTGAATACCAAGAAGGGTGATTAATTGGGGGCTGTTTTGTAACTACCTACCACGTAGTTTACCAAGGTCTCTCTGGCTGCTGTGTTGATAATAGAATGAAAAAGGACAAAGACAAGAGACAGGGGAACCCATGAGGAGGCTTTCCAATATTATAGGCAAGAGATACCTGTGGCTTGGATTGGGCTACTTATGGAGGAAGTGTGAGGAAGCGGTCAGATTCCGGGTACGTTTTGGAAGTAGAATCAACAAGATTTCCTGACGGGTTGGGTGTGGAGTGTGAGAGAAATGGATGAGTCGAGGGCAACTCCAGGGTTTTGGGCCTGAGCAACTGGAAACAAGGAGTTGCCATTTACTGAGACGGAGAAGGCTGGAGGGAAGTACGGAGTTGTTGTTGGTTTTTTTTTTTTTTTTTGAAAGGGTGGGATTAGGAGTTCAATTTTAGACATGTTGAATTTGAGATGCCTTTTAGGACATTCAACTGCAGACGTTAAGAGGCAGTTGGAAATTTATGAGTCTGGAGTTCAGGAGAGAGGTCTAGGCTGGTTATGTAAAGCCGTGAGACTGAATGAGATCAGCAAAGGCCTGAGCTTGGATAGAAAAGAGAAGAGGACCAAGGATCACACTCTGGGGGACTCGACACGTCAAGGATATGGAAGCATCGTACTATCACAGTGAAATCAAGTGATGAGATCAACAATTCAATCCACCACACTCTATCAATGACCTTTCTATTTTTATCTGGGGGAAATTAAAAAAAAAACCAAAAGCAAAACCAGAAAAGCACAAAGAAGAAGATAACACTTTTCCATTTTCTCATCCCCTAGAATCAGCTACTCTTAACATCTTGGCCTGTTTGCTTCTACTTTTGTGATGTGACCATCCTTCTATATGTGCCTCTGTATATAAACCCAGATTTATGTTTAGAAATACTTTTGTTAAACTGAGGTTATCTGGTAATTTTAAAAACAGATTTATTGAGATGAAATTCAGGTATCATACAATTTAAAGTACAAAATTTAATGGTTTTTAGTATATTCACAGAGGTTTGCAATCAACACCACATCAATTTTAGAACATTTTCATCACCTCAAAAAGAAACTTTATAAGACAATAGAATAAATGCATTTCTTGGGCTTCCTATAAAAAAAAAAGAAACTTCATATTCATTATAAATTATTCACCATTTCCCCCTAACCATCCTCTATTCCAGCCCTAGGTAACTGCTAAGCTGCTTTCTGCCTTTATAGATTTGCCTATTCCGGATATTTCATGTAAATAGAATCATATAGTGTTTAATTCATTTATATGAATTTACCTGAAGAAATTGAAGTGAAATCAAAGGACTTGGTTAACTTCAAATTAATTTTAAAACTTTGGACTTATTGATGAATCCTGATCAGCTTTCTTATACCTCCCCCTTCTTCTCTCCCCAGTCTCCCGGTTTTTGTTAGTTATATTATTATTTTTACTTTTTCTAGATTTATAACACAGTCTGTTCTCTAAGCATAATCCTTAGATCTGGGACAGTAGTCTCAGATTTAAATAGATTCAATACTCATTCTCCATCTGTTGCATAGATGCTCCATTCCTGAGTTCTTCGTTTTGGTTCAACTCCTAACTGAGTAGATTTTGTGGTTAAATAGTTTTTAATCCATTCTGTCCCCCTTTCCAAACCAAAAAGGGCTAGAGAGGTGGTTTTCCTTTGGTTCATTTATGTTTGAGGTTGTCTTCTCCTCTTTCCCTCTTTTCTTGAAGAGAAAAAGGTATTGTTGGCTCACATTTTCTTCCTTTCATTACTTTGCAAACATTTGTTCCATTGTCTTTTCGTATCAAATATTGCTGTGAAGAATGAAGTTTAAAAAATCTTTCATATCGATTCACTTTTTCATCTGGATACCTGAAGATTATATTATTTATCCTTGAAATTCAGTGGCTTAGGTAGTGTATTAGTTATCTCTTGCTGTGTAACAAATCATCCCCAAATGTAGTTGTTTAAGACAGCACACATTTATTATCTCACAGTTTCTGTGGGTCAGGAATCCAGGCATAGCTTAGCTGGGTCCTCTGCTTCATGGTCTCTTGTAGGCTCCAATCCAGGCGTTAGCCCAGGGTCTGTGGTGTCATGTGAAGCCTCAACTAGGGAGGGATCTGCTTCCAAGCTCACTCAGTGGTTGTGGGCCTCATTCAGATCCTTCTGCGATGTTGGATTGAGGGCCTCAGCTCCTCATTGGCTATTGGCTGGAGTCTGCTCTCAGTTCCTTTGCTATGTTGGCTTCTTTCTTATGGCAGCTCCCTTCCTGAATATGTGTAGGCTGAGAAGGCAATAGAAGAGTGTATCAAGGGGAGTCACGGTCTTTTGTAACCTAATCACGGAAGTGGTATCCCATGACTTTTGCTGTATTCTGCTCATCAGAAGCACATCCCTAGGTCCAGCCCACACCCAGGATGAGATACAAGAGGCAGGGGTCTCTGGAGCCATGTTAGAAGCTGCTTGCAACAGCTAGGATATATCTCAATGCTGAATATTCTATATCATATAAAAGTTTGTTCATAACAGTGTTCTTATCTGCTGAATCAGCACTGAGTATCCTCCTTCCCCCTCTCATCTCTTTGAATATTTCTTATGTTTGTTTATTTGTTGAGTTTTTTTTTTTTTTTTTTTACCTGTGTTGGATCATCTTCTGGGCCCGGACTAGGGTAAGGCCAGCAAGGCATAAGGGTACACAATTTAAGGAGGCACTCACTCCCAGGGGCTAACCCTACACTTGTGCAACCCAGAGACTGAGTACCTCCTTAAATTTGGTACCCTATGTGTCTCACTTGCCGTGCTCTAGTCCCAGCCCTGATCTACTTCACCTGTCTTTCATATCATTTACTTCTCTCTAAATGTTTTCTCTTTTTCTTTTTTAAAGTTTTTATTTTAATGTGGACCATTTTTAAAGTATTTATTGAATTTATTACAATATTGCTTCTGTTTTATGTTTTTGGGGGTTTTTTTTGGCCACAAGGCATGTGGGATCTTAGCTCCCCAACCAGGGATCGAACCCGTACCCCCTGCATTGGAAGGCGAAGTCTTAACCACTGGACCACCAGGGAGGTCCCAATGTTTTCTTCTTTGTGTTTTTTAAAAATCAGTCAATCTGTGAGATTATCTCAAGCCTTTCTCTATATTGGTGATTCTACTTTGGTTGATGTCTATTCTGTTTCTGACTTTTTAATTTATTAGTTCTGTAATAATGTTGTTTATTGCTTTGCTCCTCCATTTATTCCCTTAAGTCTGCAATATCCTTTTATATCTCATCCTATTGGGGGTTCATTTCATTTTTGAGCTCTTTATTGAATTACTATTCAATGTAGTTTGAAACAATTATAAGGTATTTCCTTCTGCTCCTTCTATCATCTGTCTTCTAGGTTGGGTTCTTTTTTCTTCCTTCCTCCTTTTCTTTCTTCTTCCTTCTCCACCTTTCCCCCTTTCCATTTCCTCTGTTTCTCCCTCCCTCCCCCTCCCTCCCTCCCTCTTTCTTCCTTCCTTCCTTTCTTTCTTTCTTTCTTTCTTTCATTTCTTCCTTCCTTCCTTCCTTCCTTCCTTCCTTCCTTTCTTTCTTTCTTTCTTTCTTTCCTCCCTCCCTCCCTTCCTTGTTTCTTTCTTCTCTCTCTTCCCTCCCTCCCTTTCTTCCTACCTCCTTCCCTCTCTCACTTTCTCTCGCTGTTTTACTTATTTTTTTTTGTATGTTTGCATAGTTCACATACTGAGTGCTTTCTCTAGCCTGGGTGTGGGCAGCTCTGCTCTGATACTGAATTTGCTTTGATGTAGTGTGGGTGACTCTTCCTTTTCTTCTGCTGTCTTCCTGCCTTCTCTGTGACCATTCTCTTCCCCAAAGGGGCTGCAGTTTGAGAGTTGAGTGTTAGGTTTTCTGTCGCCTGAGGGAATTGCAGGGCTCAGGTAAGGCAGGAGGGGCTTTGTTAGAACACCTGGGCTCTGCTCTCTCTTCTGAGATTTAGGTAAATGCTCTATCACAGGGTTCATTCTACTTAATTACTGGACCTTAGGCCCAGTAAAAAACAGTAAAAAATTGCTGTTTTTAGGCCTTATGTGGAGTCAGTAACTGGAGTCATTTATTCACTTTCACCACTTTTACCCATTTCTCCCCAGCAGCTTTTCCCACTGGTTCTCAGTTAAGAGTGGAAACACAGGACCCCTGCTCAGTTTATTTCCCTCTAGATGCTGGGGCTTTGGAGGATAGCTCTGGGGAGGGTGGAGCTGAGAAGGGTTATATTCTCTACTTTACTCCAGAATTATCTGGGTTTTTTTGCCTTGGCTGCCAATATTTAATACTTACCTCATTAAGCTTTTTTTTTCCTTTGGTGAAAAACGTTTCTGCCCCACCCCCCGACACTATTTTTTACTTTTTGGGGAAGGGAAGTCTATGGTGCAATTGCAACCCTCCATTTTCACACAGGAGTTGCCCCAGATGATCTTTAAGGCTCCTTCCAGCCCAAACTAGATCGTAACCCTGAGTTCCCTTCTGGCCCAAGGAGCAATGTGGCCAACCATGACACAGAGCAGAGCCAGCTTGGCGGTCACTGAGGCCTTTACATCCGGGAAGGGATGCTGCCCTTCTCAGCCTTGGCGATTCCTGAGCAAGGACCAAAGATGGAGGCCCCGTATTTGCTGAGCCCGGTGCCCACAAGGGAGTCTTGCGTGATGATTGGCAGGGAGCAGTCAGGATGTGTGTCCATTGTAGCTGTGGTCTGGGTCAGCTAAGGATTCCAGGGTTGACTATGGGACCTGCTGTCATCCCTTGGTGGCGAGACAGCTGGGCCGTGCAGGTGCCCCAGCTTGGGGGATCTCTCCTACCACTTGGCCCTTGCGGGTTTTTTGGACAAGCCTATTTATTTATTTATTTAGGCTGAGCCAGGTCTTAGTTGCCACGGGATCTTTAGTTGTGGCATGCAAACTCTTAGTTGCGGCATATGGGATCTAGTTCCTTGACCAAGGATCGAACCCAGGCCCCCTGCTTTGGGAGCAAGGAGTCTTAGCCACTGGACCACCAGGGAAGTCCCAGCCCTTTTGCTCTTGTGTCTTGGGCTGGAGTAACTGGGCCTTGCCAGAGGCTGCCTACGAGGGGCTGAGAGAAGCCCGCCTACTCTTCCTCTGAGGACCCCGCTTCCCTGCCAGGATCTAGCAGGTGTCTCTTCTTGGATGGGCAGCAGAGCCTGCAGTATCAGCTGGGTTCTCCAGGAGGACTGGAGCTCATTCCCCACCTGCCTGTCTGCCAGGCTGCTGGGCCTTTGCTGGCCCATGGGAGCTGGGTGGTACCCTTGTGCCCTAAAGACAGTCCCTGCAATTACAGGTTGGCAGGCCCAGGGAAAAAGTGTGCCAGCCGGCCCGGCAGCTTGCTGGTGGCCAGTCTGTGCCGGGGACCTGCATCCTGACTGGCTCAACCACACTGGGTGAAGAGTTGACCTGTGCAAGGGGAGGATCGGCCTTACCTCTGCCTGAGTCTCCACAAGCCCATGGGAGACATTTGCTTTCTCCCTACCTGGGGTCACCTAGAATCCATTCTTTGCAGTTCAGAGATCAGTTACTGCCCAGTTGTCAGACTGAGATGGACCAAAGTGAAGACACTGTCCCTTCCACTCCACAGGGGCTGAGCCTCCTCTGGGGCAGGTGCTCCAGCTTCCGTCCTGCTCCCTGCCCATGCCTACCTGTGCGTGCAGGTGTACGTGAGGAGGGTGTCTTTGTGTGTGAAGGTATGAGTGTGTGCATGTCCGAGTGCAGGTATGCACATGAGTGCAAAAGCAAGAGCGTGTTTGTGTACATGTATACGTGCGTGTGTGCCCGTGTGATTGTGTACAACTTGCTGTCTACATGATAAGACCACAAGCACGCACATGTACACGCTAGGCTGTTTTCCAGCCACCGTCTGTTTGGTTGGTACTCTTGCCACACATATTTTAATACTTAGAATGTCATCCCTGTTACCTGCTTATGTATGTGTCTTTGTGGTGTGTGAGTTTTGTGTATGTGTCCCAGGTTATGGGTCTAGGTATGTGTGCATGGGTCTTGGAGCTCTTGTGTGTGTGTGTGTGTGTGTGTGTGTGTGTGTGTCTTGAGGATGCACGTGTCTGTGCAAGCTTGTGTGGTTGTGTGTTATGTGAGTGCATGTGTCAGAGAGTGTGTGTGTGTGTGTGTGTACACGCCTCTCTGACTGGGGGTGACTAAGGCCAGAAGTATGCATCATCACCGCCCCCACTGGAGGGGGAAATCCTCTTGAGTCTGAAATGGAAAGGCCAGGGGTTGAGGGGCTCCACGCTTCTCAGGCAGTATTCCCAGGCCCTATCACCCAGGGAGACGGAGTCAGGGTGCAGGGAACCATGAACAGGCACTAAGGGGACAAGGGCAGATTTCCCATTTCCCTTTCGGAAGTCTCCTCCGGGGCTGCTGTCGGGAGGGATGGTGGGGCCTGGGAAACTGGTGAGGCAGAGGGATGGGGGAGGCCTGGACCAGGCCAGCAGCAGTGGCCGGGAGGAGGGGGCAGATCTGAGGGACATTTAGGATGCAGAATGGAGAGGAATCGGTGTCTGGAGGGGTGCGAAGGCGAGCAAGGCATGTAGGAGCCCCCCGCCTCTCCCTTTCCATGTCTGACCGCTTGGGCAGCTTGCTGGTGGCCAGTCTGTGGGTTGGTCCTGTATCCTGGCTACCTCAGGCACCCTGGGCGAGGACAGTAACATGGGGGGACAGGAGGAGGGAGCAGGTTTGGGGACCTGGTCAGTGTGAGGGGCCTGTGGCCGTGCAGAAGAGGGCGTCCAGGGGGCTGAGGGGCCCGTGTGGGAGGAGCTTTGAACAGTCGGCTGGCTACATTCTTCACCATGACTTAACTTCAGACCAGGGCCCTTCTTGTTTGTTTTGTTTTTTTAATTGCGGAACGCAAGTCTGCTTTGGTCGTGGAGGCCACTGGCTTCTCAGACCCGATTTGCACGCAGCCTGTGGGACCAACTGAAGTTATCTTGCAGCTTTAAAAGCAAAAGCTGTAAAAAAAAAAAAAAAAAAAAGCAGAAGCTGTTGGTGGTGGAGGGGGCTGCCGGGGCGCTGGGCCACCCTATCGTAGTAGCGTTGGGGAAACCAAGGCCCAGAGTGTGGTGACTGCCAAGGGTGGCCCCACATGGCCAGGTCACACCTCTTTGATGGGGTGTCCCTCCAGGGGGTCACACCTCTTTGATGGGGTGTCCCTCCTTGAGCCCAGGCAGCCGCCTCAGGAGACTCTGTAATTACGGGATTAGGAGATGGCCTCTCCCCAGCTGGGCCTTTCGCTCCTCAAAGCCTCTGCGTGGAGGCGGGGATTTGGTGGCTTGGGGTGGGTTTCCAGGTGTGTCTGAGGAAACCTGGCATCCTCAGGCAGCTTGTTCAGCCTGAAAGGGCCTGTTGTGGCTGCAGCCTCCCTCCGATCGGCCCTATTTTGGGGTCAGGATCCACCCTGCTCCAGCTGGAGGAAGGAAAAGGTGTATCTCAGCATGTCCCGTGGGTGTGGGGCAGCAGCGGGGAGACCGCAGCACCCGCAGAGAGCAGACTCCGTGTGGCTGGCCCCCCGGCTATGGAGGGTAGGATGCCTTTGAGCTGGAAGTGGGAGGAGGGCAGTGGCCTGGCAGTCCTGGTGGATGTGGGAGTCGAGGGAAGGATGGGTGTGAGCTGCCCTCACGTTGGTCCCAGGAGGCCGGGTTGGCAGACCCTGTGGGGCTGGAATGCGGGTCTGCAGCCTGCCTGGGCCCCGCCTAAGGCTCGCCAGCTGGCCACTTCCTGATTCCCACCCCTGTGGGTGCCCAGCCCCGGGCCCAGAGGGAGGCCCCGCCCTGCCTTCAAGCGTTCCCCAGTCTGTGGAGGGCCAAGGACTAGTGAGACTGGGAGAAGACACCCACTGCTCCCCCTTCCCAGTGGGTCCTGCCGTCTCTCTGCAGCCCCGGGCCACACTCCTGCCCGCCCGGCCTCGTGGGTGCCTTCCAGCCTCCTCGCCTCTGCTCACTACGGTTCTCTGCCTGGCACGGCCTCAGGGCTCTTCCAGACCCATTCTGATGCTGCCCATCCTTTGGGGCTCTGCTCAATGCCATCTCCACCTGGAAGCCCTCCGCATCCTGGGCTTTCCTCTGACTTCCCTCTTGCCAGCCTCGCCCAGCACTATGGCCTCTGGGACCTCTTGGAGTCTCCCCCCGACCTCACCGATAGCTTCCTGCCCCTCACCTTGCCGCAGGGGAGAGGGGCTCACCAGAAAGTGACTTGATGTGTGACCGTGGGTCTGAGTCTTCTCATTTGTAGAGTGGATGTAATGATACGTGTCTTATGAGGTGGCTGAGAGTTGGATGGGTGACAAAAGTGGACACGCCTGGAGCGCAGTCAGTGTGCAGGCAGTGGGCCTTTGGTTCCGCGGTCCTGGGTGCTTGTAGGCCTTTGGGATCCAGAGCCTGGGCTGCCCCAGGCACAGCCCCGTGACTCCAGGAATGACTAATTCCACTCCAGCAATAAGCCCTTAGAAGCTCTGAGAAATGAGACTTTTCCCCTCCTTCTTGCTGCTTCATTAAACTCTTCTTGAGTGAGTGGAATGAGGATTGACCTAATCCTTTGGCACGAGGTAGGGGGTTCAGGGAGCTGGGAGAGACAGGTACACAGCAGCCTCCAGATGGCGAGGCGGAGGGTGGGCACACAAGGTTATCCCAGCCCCACAGGTGCCTGGGGTGGGGGTGGGCACTGGACGGGGGCCGGAAGCCTTGTGTTTCAGGATGGCTTTGCCTTGGGCCAGCTGGCAACCTCAGACAAGCCCTGGCCCTGACCCGGGCACAGTTTACTGTCTCAGCCTTGCTCACCTCCCTGTGCTTCTCTCGGGGTCTGGGAAGGGGAAGGCCTAGGAGGGGCTGTTGATAGGATGCCTGGACTGGGCAGTCTGGCTGGCATGCAGTAGGCACCTCCTTAGTGTACACAGGCCTTAGGGGAACAAAGGGGAGGGTGGGCAAGTCCTGGACCTTTCTCCTCTGTTTCCCCACCTTTATTTATTTATTTATTTAAAAAATATTTTATTTACTTATTATTTATTTATTTTGGGTGTGCCGGGTCTTAGTTGCGGCACATGGGGTCTTTAGTTGCAGCATGTGGACTTGTTAGTCGCAGCATGTGGACTCTTCGTTGCAGCACGCATGCAGGATCTAGTTCCCCGACCAGGGATTGAACCCGGGCCCCCTGCATTGGGAGCACGGAGTCTTACCCACTGGACCACCAGGGAAGTGCCTGTTTCTGCACCTTTAAGTGTGGCCTGGGAGTCCTGGCTGCCTCCCTGGGTGACCTCAGTGGCTAGACCCTGGGGGCCGTCCATCAGGGGGAGTGCTCTTCCCAGGCCCGGGCCCTGGCACTCCTCTCTGGGTCACGGCTGCCAGTCTGCCCAGATGGGAATGTCTACCCACTCTGGAGGCTGTCGCAGCTGGGAAAACAGTTGCAAACCTCACCCACCCCAGTAAGCCTCGATGGGTCCTTCCTCTGGGCAGCCTCAGTCTCCTTCTCCACAGGTGGGAAGAAACAGCGTGGGGAGGGGCTGGTGACTGAGATCCAGGGAGCCTCATCCTGGCCACCCTTTGTTCACAGGTGTTCCTGGCCCTCGGGGAGCTGCTCCTGTCCTGCAACTGGGCCGTGGTTGCTGACATCCTGCTGGTAGGTGTGAGAGTCGGAACGGAGGGCTGGACCTGGGGCCTCTCGAGCAGGGGCAGCTGGAGTCTGTCCTGCTCAGGGCTGGACTTCTGCTGTTGAGTGGCCTAGAGGCCAGGAGGGGCTTCAGAGACCATGGGGTAGGGGACCAAGGGCAATGAACAGTCACCTTGGACCAGGGGCCTCCCTGACAGTCTCAGACATATCCTTTGACCATCACTCCCATTTTGTAGATGAGCAAATGGAGGCTCAGAGAGGGCAGGTGCCTGAACCAAGGTCACACAGCCTGCAGAGGCACTGAGCCAAGACTGTGGCCCAGGTTTTTTTTTTTTTTTTTTTGTGGTACACGGGCCTCTCACTGCTGTGGCCTCTCCTGCCGCGGAGCACAGATTCCAGACGCGCAGGCCCGGCGGCCATGGCTCACGGGCCCAGCTGCTCCACGGCACGCGGGACCCTCCCGGACCGGGGCACAAACCCGTGCCCCCCGCATCGGGAGGCGGACTCTCAACCACTGCGCCACGAGGGAAGGCTGGGCCCGGGCTTTTTGACTCCAGGCCTCCCTCCCTCTTTCTTGACTGCACTTCTCAGCGAGCAGGCTCCTTGGCCTCCACTCTGGGTGTGCAGACAGGGATGCTGGACTTCAGGGCCACAGAGCCCAGGTGGGTCCAGGCCACCCCAGCTCCCATATCATGGGCTGCAAGGCAAGGGGCAGGCTCAGGCTATAATGAGGGCTGATGCTATCCTGACCCCATGACTGCTAGGTCCAGAGTCTAGCAAGACCCTCCCTGAGCCTCACACTCTCCGTCCAGCCTCCCTGCCTCCTTCTAGGAGATGTGCAGGGAAACGTTTTGAACACTGAAGGGCTGTGCCCTTGTGGATTACACAGGGTCCCAGACCTAGGGACACCCCAAGAGCCCTCCTCCTGCCTCCTGGTAGTCCAGGGCTGGGTGGGCATGAGGGAACCAGAGCAGCTTGCAGTTGGCTGAGAGCTGTCCTGAAGGGGGTCTAGTTCAGGGGCACGAACCTGGATTCAGGAAACAGACCTGGGATTCAGCCCTGCTTCTGCCACCTACTAGCTGTGTGTGACCTAGGCAAGTCACTTTGTGTCGCCGAGCCTCAGATTCCCTGTGTGGAAAATGGAGATGAAAATACCTCCTGGATTATTGTGAGGGTGAAATGAGATTATCCATGTAAAGCTTTTGCCCTGTTCCTGGCACAGAGAATGCTGGCTGGGATTCTGACAGCAAGTCAGTGGTTCCTACTTTCTCATCTTCCATCTCCCAGAGAAATCCTGGCATCCTGGAATCTGAGTTTGAAAGGGCTGTGGGGAAGTGTAGTCATTTAATTAGCCAACAAAACCTGCTTGAATACTGCTGTGGACGGGAGGCTCGCTCTCTGTCTAGATGCTCTGGGCCTCTTCTTGGCCCAGGCTCAGCGGATGTAAACAGGGCTGTCCTGTCTTTGACTCCTGGGTGGGTGTATCAGCTGCAGGGCTGGCGGGTCTTCTCTTTTCCTCCTTCCAGGCAGGAGACTTGGGCTCCATCCCACACTCAGCCATAGACCTGCTGAATGGCCTTGGGCCTCAGTTTCCTTGTCTATAAAAAGGGGTAATCATGGGCTTCCCTGGTGGCACAGTGGTTGAGAGTCCGCCTGCCGATGCAGGAGACACGGGTTCGTGCCCCAGTCCGGGAAGATCCCACATGCCGCGGAGCGGCTGGGCCCGTGAGCCATGGCCGCTGAGCCTATGCGTCCGGAGCCTGTGCTCCGCAACGGGAGAGGCCACAGCAGTGAGAGGCCCGCGTACCGCAAAAAAAAAAAAAAAGGAGGTAATCATAACCAGCCTGGCGGGGTAAGCAAGATAGCCTGAAGGAAAGCCCTCGGTATGTGGAATCGTGCTGGCAAATCCTTTATTTTTTGGCCAAGCTGTGCAGCGTGTGGCACCTTACTTCCCCGACCAGGGATTGAACCCGTGTCCCCTGCATTGGAAGTGTGGAACTGCTAGGGAAGTCCCAGGCAAACGTTGTCATGAGTGGGGCTGCCCACTTGTCCTCTGAATCCTGCCCCCTGCAGCTTCCTCCTTGTCCCCCCCCCCCCCGCCACCTGCTCCCTGCTGCACACGGCAGCCCTGCAGATATGTGAAGACTGCGCCTGTGAGCTCCCCCACCACCACCGTGTCTGTGTTTGCAGGAATGATTAACCTGGCAAAACCAGGCTCTTTGTAGAGCTGTGTGTGGGCTGGGGACAGGAGAGGAGGGGTGAGGGGGCCAGTCAGCCATAGTCTGAGCCATCTGGGTCTGCTGGGGAGCTGGCTGGCACTGCCCAGGGGGCCGGGCTGGACATGATCCAGCCTACTTAGTGTTCCCCACGGTCCTCCCCTGGCTTGGAGGCCTCCAGCCCCTAAAGCTTAGTGGGGCCTGTCATCCCAGGAAGGCTTCTAGCCTCCCTTCCCCTGCCTCCCCACCTTCCCAAAGTCCCTCAGTAGAGGACAGCCTTGTGACACTTTGGTGGCCGGAGCTGGACCAGTCCCTGCGGTTTTTGGAGCTCAGTCCCCTGACAGAGAGAGGGGGAAGGCTCCAGGGGGGAGTGGTCTCCGGCAGTGGGGGGCTCCCAGCTGTGGGGTGGAGGGCAGACAGATGGCAGCTGGGGGCAGGGTGAGGAAGAGTAGGAGGTGACGTGACCTGGAGAGTAAGAAGCTGCGCAGGGGAGAGAGGAGAGAGAGGGTGGTAGCTGGAGTTGGCAGGTCATAGGTAGCTGGGGTTGCTTTTCTAGAGGTGAGGCAGGAGCAGGCTCCAGGGGGCCGGAGGGGAGATGGGTGGAGAGAGGCCAGCAGGGGGTGGGATGGGGCTGGGGAGGAAGCAGCCTGCAGCAAGGCAGGGGCAGGAAGTGTGGCGACACTGGTGTGGCAGGAAGTGCAGGGAGGTCCCTGCTGGCTGCCCTTGCTCCTGAAGCACAGAAGGTGAGAGGGCAGCAAAGCCCAGGAGCCAGGATTCTGGAACAGTCCACCTGCTTCCACTCCCAGCCCTGCGCCTCTCTGGCTGGCCTTGGTTTGCTCAAGTGTGCAGTAGGTAGAAAGGTGGTACCTACCTACCAGTTACGCCCAGGCTACGCGGGCAGAGTGAGCTAAGCCCGTATCACGCACGTTCCTGCAGGGTTGCTGTGGGCTCCATGGCCCCATGTCAGTCCTGCCTCAGGGACACGGCTCTCTTTGATCTGCTTATCCACAAGGAGGAGAATCCAGATTCTCTCTGGGGAAGAGACCTCAGGGGCTCTTCAGTGGTTCCCAAACTTCACTGAGCCTAAGAATCAGGTTTGGGGGAGCTTGTTACAAATTCAGCTTCCAGGCCCTCTGTCTTCAGAGTCTGATTCAGTTGGGTCTGTGTTGGGTCGAGGGATCTGCATTGCTGTCGAATGTCCTGCGTGATCCCGGTAGAGCCGTTCCTCAGAATGCACTGGAAAACACTGGTCTAGTGTAGCTCCCCAGCTCCCCAGAATGTCTGCGACATTCTGACTAGTGCAGTCCGTCCCCTTGTTCACCTACTCTCTGATGGGGAGCTCACTCTTTGCACGCTGGGAAGCCCCTACCTCCTGGTGGGTCAGTTAATAAAAAGGACCTTGGCTCGTCACAGCCAAGACCCACTTCAGACCCACCTCCGGCAACCTCCCCCTGCCCGGCGGGGCCTTGGAGCGCCTTGCTTCCTGGAAGGCTGGAGAGTGTGTCTCCCCAGATGAACTCCCTGCTTCCCCAGACCTACTGATGGGGTCTCTGGCTCCCTCCACACCCTCCTGTCTGTCTGGGCCCCGCTCCAGCTTACCCACCGCCAACCGTGGGGAGTAGGGTAGAAGGGGGACTCGCTCCAGGTCTGTCCTCCAGGGTGCTGGAAATCCGCCACCAGGCTCACCTCCCACCTCCTCAGCACATCGCCACCCCCTCCCACTGGGGGATCATCACCCTCCTGTTCTCCCTCTGTCCGGTCTCCATGCTTCCCTGCTCTGCCTGCTGCCCCTAGGTAGCCGTCTGCTCACTTGTCTGTCTCACCCTCCCAGGGGTGTCTGGGTGGGAGGGCTGAGTGGGGAACGTGAGGCAGGCTGCCAGGGAGTCTGCACCTGGTGACTGGTGCAGTAACCAGTAACCGACTTTCTGCACTCCCTTGATGCACGCCCTTGATTGGCGCTGGTTATGCCCCTGGATATAAAGGGAACAGCTCTTCTAAGGAGGGCAAGTCAAAAACAGAGGGGTTTTTATCTCGGAATAGAGTGTGCCTGGAGTTTTGGGAACCCAAAAGCCTCTGAACTTCTAAAATTACCTGCTGGGCTCTCTAGCTGCTGGTGGGGCCCAGCCTTGACCCTTGGCTACGTGGAGACCCTGGGGACCCAGAACAGGCAGGGGGAGACCTACCTCTCCCGCCACTGGCATCAGGGGCTGGTCCAGGTCCCGCAGGTTGGAGTTCCTGGGAGGGGAGGAAGGGAGGGTCCAACCAGCCCCTGCACGGACTTTTTTGGACACTCAGAGTCCATCTTCTAGGAGGCCCTGCCCTTCTGCCCAGAACCACCAGTGAGTAATCACATAATTATGGGGTGAGAAGGTAGCACTTGGGGAAGGTGCAAAGCTGTGGTCAGTTCCTTCTCAGGCTTGTTGGCAGGTCCAGGTGATGGGTGGGAGGCCCGGCCTCTTTCACCACCTGGACAGAGTGGCTCAGCACCGGTGACTCCGGGACCAGCCGGTCACCCTCAAGAGTGACTCTTACTGTCCTGCCCACCCACAAACCCCTCTCTCCAGTCCCCGGGCTCTGGCCTTCACACCTTGGCTCACACCGTCCCCTGTCTGGAGTTCCCTTCCCTGCTCTCGCTGCCAGTTAGCGGTTTTCGGGGCTTGGGGTGAGCTTCTCCTCTTGGTTCTTCTCACTGTTTTCCAAATGTTCTATAAAAAATGCGTAAATATTGCTGGAAAGTTTCCTTCTTGCTTCTAACAGCAGAATGGTCAAAGGTCAGACCCTGGAGAAGAAGGCCTGGGATCAAATCTCAGCCCTACTATTTCCTGGCTGGGTGACCCTGGGCAAGTTACTCACCCTCTCTGTGGAGGGTTTCCCATCTGTAACATGTGGCTAGTAATCGTATCTCCCTCATGGGTTGGTTGAGTGGATATATAAAATATATATATGTATATGAGATACAGAAAATGCATACAGGAAGCATTTAATAAATGTTAATTATTATAATAATAATTATTATCATTGTTATTATTCTCTGATGGGCTCAGATTATGGACAACTAGGCCTTGGGGCTAAGGCTCTGGGGTGAGACGTTTCCCTGTGGCTGCCCTGTTGGGACTGTGTGACGTGTGGCTTCTACCTGAACCTCCTGCCTCCCTCCCCTCCCGTGCTGCAGCCCTGGGCTCTGGCAGGGCCTCTCCTGAGACCAGTCTCCTTGATGGTTCTACTTGACTTATTGAGTTGGCAAACTTTCAGCTAGTCCCCTCTGTGCCTGGTGCCTTGCTGAACCCCAGGGACCCCAAGAGAACTTAGGCAGGAACTTTGCTGCTGGACAATGTAAGGGTAAGGGGAGGAGGACCATGAACCTTCCAGCTGAGGGGGATGTGCCTTCAGTTAGGGGCGCACACGAGCTGGGGGAGCTCAGGGCAGGCACCTGAACTCTGGGAAGGCTTCACAGAGGCGGTGACCCAAAGGTCAGTCCTGAAGGATGAATGGGGATGCTCCAGCTGGACCAGAGAGGGGAAGGCTTGCCAAGCAGAAGGCACAGCATGTTCAAATGCCTGGAAGCTTTCTGCCCCTTAGAATCATAGGGCATGATTTCAGCCTGATGTCCTCCAGGTATCAGATGAGGAGCGATAATGAAAGTAACCCTTTATGTAGATACTATTATTATCCCCATATGGGGTTGAGGAGTCTGAGGCACAGAAAGGTGAAGTGACTTGCCCAAGGTCACACGGCTAGTGAGTTGGGGGTGTGGGATTGGAAGCCAGACAATCTGACTCTGGAATTCATATTCTTAACCTCCCAAGTGGGCCTTTTCAGCAAGCCTGCCTTCAGTCTCTGCCCAGAGGGGCTTCTTGAGATGGGGGCTGAGCCCTCCACACCACTCTGCCCAGGCGCCCACACGTGCAGGCGCCTAGCTGTGTACCCGCTCTTCACCCCACAGCCCACACTGCTGCCTTGTGGGCCCCTGAGCTGGGACACACTTGCCCCATCACTGTTGTCACAGCCACGCCTGGTCGCCCTGACTTAACAGCAAACCCTCAAGAGGGGTGGCCTTCATCAGGGACCCGGCAGCTCCAACCCAGGGGACCAGGGAGCCTTCCTGAGCCTCCAAGCGACCTGATGGCTCAGTGGTGGGGCTTCAGGCGTTGGGTTCGTCGACCCCCTGCCATCCCACTCTCTTAGCCAGCCTGTCACCCCGCCAGGCTGGTCCTTGGCAGCCGGGGGACAGAATAGGGCATGAGGGGGCACCTACTCCTTGCCCTCGCTTGGGGAGCTCCCTTGGTGCTTCTGTGTTTTGCAGTCCGTGGTGGTACCCAGGTGCCGGGGGACGGCAGAGGCGCTTCAGATCACAGTGGGCCACATCCTGGGAGATGCCGGCAGCCCCTACCTCACTGGACTTGTAAGGCTGGGTGGATGGCCGGGCTCCAGGGAGGAAGTGCACTTGAAGGCCTGGAGGCTGGTCTGGTGGGCCCGACAGACCCAGCCTGTCTCCTCTGCAGATCTCCAGCGCCCTGCGGGCTGCGCGTCCCGACTCCTACCTGCAGCGCTTCCTCAGCCTTCAACAGAGCTTCCTGTGCTGCGCCTTCGTTATCGCCCTGGGTGGTGGCTGCTTCCTGCTGACTGCACTGCACCTGGAGAGAGACCAGGCCCAGGCCCAGGCCCGGCAGACAGGTACCCCTGCCACCTTGCACCCATACCAGGCTCAGGGCTGACCCTATAGGAGCAGGATCACCACCCACCCGCTGAGCCCCTGGCTAGTTTATTTGTTCATCCATTCACCCATAGTTATTACGTCCCTGCTATGTGCCAGGCAAGGCTGCAGATGGTGGGGAGTGAACACCAAGTCCGAGCCCCCATGAAGCGAAACAAACAGAAGTAGAAGATAGAGTATGTTCAAGGTGATAAGTGCTACGGAGAGACATAAAGCAGGAAAGTGGGGAGAGAGGGACAGGTGGGGGCAGGTTGCAGTTTTTGAAAGGGTGGTCAGAGAGGTCCGCACTGCGCGGGGACTGAGTCATGCAGCCATCTGGGGGAAGGTGCTTCTGGCAGGGGGAAAAGCTAGTGCAAAGGCCCCGAGGTAGGAATGGACCTGATGTGTTTGAAGACTGGCAAGGAGGCCAGTGTGGCTGGAGCCAGGAGCAAGGGGGCCAGTGGTTGGGACGAGGGTGACAGTAATGGGACCAGAGCGTGGGGGCTTTGGGGGCCTTTGCAGGGACTGAGTCCTTACACAGAGTGAGATGGGAGCTGCTTTCTGGTTTCCAGTGCACAAACCCCAGGGTGTCTGATTTACATCCTAAAAGCACCACTCTGGCGCTGCTGTGTTGAGAACAGACTGTAGGGGGCTAGTGTTGAAGCAGAGACGCCACAGGAGGCCCTGCAGCCGTTAGGGGAGAGCAGTGGGGCTGGGACCATGGTGGTGGCATTGAAGGTGGGGAGAACGGGTCGGATCTGGAATTTATTTTGAAAACGGAAGCTAGAGGATTTCATGACAGGCTGTGCCCAGGCCTCGTCCCCAAACGCCTTTGACTTCTTTGGGGCTGGCTGAGCGATTTCTTCCCACAGGGATCCCCGACAGCAAGGACGTGCACAGCGAGGCCATGGAGAGCCAATGCCTGCTTCCTAGCACAGGTGCCTCCCCAGAGGACCCCTGAGGCCCCTGCCTTGCAGCGAGGAGGTCCCACCCACCCTGCTTGCACCTTTCTGGGCGGCCTCCACTGTATCAGTGCCTCTGCCCACCTTTGACTGCGGCTCCGGGACCCTGGCCAAGCTGCACCTGCCACTTCTTCGCTCCCAGCTAGAGAGCTGGCAGCGCCTGTGGCTGGGCTGGGAATTGAGCTGTCAGCACCCTTGGTGGGAGGCCTGAGCCTGTGCCTGCACCCAGCACGAGGCCACGCCAGCGCGGGTCCCTCAGCCTGGCTGCCAGCGGGCCCGATTAAAGTGTGGCCAGTACAAAGCCCGTGGATATAGGCCTGTAGACCTATGTTATTTATAGCCTCAAGGTGTCTCTGCTGGGATTGGAAGCAGGAGACGGGGAGGTGGGCAGTCTGGGCCAAGGATGCAGGGCTGCTCAGCGTGGGCCTCTGGGTGTCCGCACCCTGGACCGCCTGCTCTGACCCAGGTTCCCCAGTCTGCAGGGGCAGCCCTCTGCGTGCGTTCACCCTCTGAACGAAGTGGGGGCTGAATCAGTAGTCTTGAAGAGAGGTTTCTACTCCGGTGCTGGTGTGGGAGTGTGGCTGCAGGAACCAAGGAGGCACTCAGAGGAGTGCCCAGGCCTGCGCAGACCCACGCTGGGGGGCTGGCATGGCTGTGCATGAGCGCCCTGCTCTGCATCCCGGCCTCCTCCCGCACGGGGAGGGCCGGCTCGCTGGGACTCATATTTGCCCCTGGGCTTGGAGCAGCTGGGCACAGTGGGCCCCGCAGGAGATCAACAGCTTCCAGGCGGGCAGCAGTGGGGAGGCATGTTCTTTCCGCCATGAGCATAAGCGGGTCTCCCCTGCCCTGGTGCCCAGCTAGGCAATCACTGTTCACTTGCTGATCGCCACTTGCGGTGTGCCAGGCTGGGCCTGCCTCTCAGCAGCTGTGGGCAGAGCAGTGACCCAGACTCACACTCACCTCCTGACCCTTGCTTGCTGTCCCCCTGCCCCCCTGCCCCCCTGTGGTGTCCTCCCTGCCCCTTATGTTGGATGGGACAGGCTCCAGGAGCTGGACACTCCCGCTCAGCCCGCGCCTGCCACGCTCACCCCCAAGTCTCAGCGGCCCCTCAGGAGCAGCCGTCACCAGGGTGACCTCCCCTTCCACCCACGATCTGATGCTTGGCGCTCCTGAAACAGCCGGCCCTGAAGTTAGGAGAGAAAGGATTCATGAGGCTGCATGGTAAGGGTTCTGCACCCAGTTACAGTGTGGGTGCGGGAGAGGGGCGCCGCTCCCACACCACCAAGCGATTCTCTGACTCCCGCTGGGGGTCCTACAATTCAACTTGACCCTGAGGCTGTCTACCCAGAGATAGCATCAGATTCTGCAGGGTAAGGATGCAGTGCAAAAGACTGTCCCTGTCACCCCTGTGCCACGCTTCAGATGCCAATCACAAGTCCAGGCTGTGACCAATTGTAAATCCAAGGTTCTCACAACCCCTTCCTTGGGTTCCATTAATGTGCTAGAGAACTTAGGAAACCCATTTACTCACTATATTGCCAGTTTATTATAAAGTATAGCTCAGAAGTAGCCAGATGGAAGAGATGCATAGGACAGGGTATGGGGAAAGGGCGTGGAGCTTCCACGCTGTCTCCAGGCACCACTCTCCCCAGATGTCCATGTGTTCACCAACCCGGAAGCTCTCCGGACCCAGTCCTTTTAGATTTTACGGAGGCTTCATTACTTAGGCATGATTGATTAAACTGTCACTGGTTGATCTCAATCTCCAGCCTCTCTCCCCTCCCGGGAGGTAGTTGGCGGGGGTGGTGGAGCTGAAAGTTCCAACCTTCTAATCACAAGGCTGGTTCTCTGGCAAGCAGCCTCATCCTTAGGTGAGTTCCAGAAGTCACCTCCTTAACAAAGGAAAGACACTGTTAGGGCTCTCATCACCTAGGAAACTCCAAGGGTTTTAGGAGCTTTGTGCCAGAAACAGGATGAAGACCAAACATATATTTCTTATTAGAAATCACAGTATCATACTTAGTTTCCTCTGAGAAGGAGGCAGTCAGTCTGTGCGGGATTCACTGGCTGTGCGACCCGGGCCACTTCCTGTCTTCTCTGAGCTGCAGACTCCCCAGCTATATTTATGAGGTGTGTTGAATGTGATTTTTCTAACCTAGACCTCATGTGATTTCTCACGGGCTGGGTCTAGGTCCACAGAAGCCCAGCTCCAGGATCTTCATCCCTACAATCCGGGGGAGGACCCCTGTGAGATTCAGCTCCCAGGAGATGGGCAAGCGCTTCCCAAGAGTCATCAGCTACCCCCACCTCTCCCACCTCAGAGTCCTCCGGCTGGGGAGAGAGATCAGAAACCTCATTTATGCCAGTTCCAGAAACATGCGTTGGTACCAGTGGGTGCCCATCTTGGTGTTGGGCAGTGACTCCAGCCCTGCCCTTGGACCTCACAGCCCCAGAAGGAACAGGGAAACGCTTGGCTGGGCCAAGTGAGGCACACCTATGGGCAGAAGAAGGGGTTACATCCCTCAGAAGCTTTGAGGAGTCAGCCTAGGAGCTGGTAAAAAGCCAGAGGTGTGGGGAAGGGAATCCCTGGTGGATAGAACAGGCAGAGGTGTGGGGAAGGGAATCCCTGGTGGATAGAACAGGCAGAGGTACAGGGGATGGGGCGGAAGATACGTGATGAATCACGGAGAGGTGTGGTGTGGTCAGGAAGGAGGGGGTATGTGTGTTTTGGGGGAGAGAGAGGGAGCGGAAGAGACTGGCTGGGACCAGAGGGCTCAGATGCCAGCCGAGGAGCTGGAGCTTGAATCCTGTAATCAGGGAAGTTCTTTCTGACTCAAGTGCTTTCTGGGGTTTGGGTTGCCAGGCAGGGCAGGGTGGTGCTTTCTGGGACTGAGCTAGACAAAATGCCCCACCAGGAGTTTATACGATGTTATCATCCGAAGTGTTTGGAGGCGGGGCAGGAGCAGGGCGGGCTGGCAGACTCTGGGAGGGGGAGACCAGTATCTGTTCTGCAAGCAACCCGACCCCAGCTGTACTCAGCTCCCACCCCTTGCCTCTCTGGGGCTGGTCACTCAGACCTCACTGTGCTGAGGTCGCAGGTATAGGTCTCTGAGAGCCCAGCCACTCGGGCTAGGCAGGAGGAGTGGTCAATAGAACACACCTTTCTGGCCAACAGGGCACTTGCTGGGTGATCAGTCCCTGATACTGTGGACTCACTTGGTGGGAATGTTGATGGAGGAGCACACTGCTGAGCAGGACGAGGCCCTCAGACCTGATCTGCTCACATCATGTGTTAATTGCTCTTCCAGGACACACGCTGCGTTCCAGCTCCCAGGTGTCATCCAGGTATGCAGGTGTGCTTGGTCAGTGTGCGTGTGCCTGTGCGTGCTCATCTCTGTGTTGGTGTGTGAGCACGTGAGGAGGTGTTTATAGGGTCTGGATGAGAAAACTCTTCTTCCACCCTGACCTCAGGCTTGGAGGGTTAAACACGTGCGTCGAGATGGTCACCCCAGTCCTGGCTTGTCCCCCTGCAACACCAGACATCAGTCTGTTTCATTCCCTGAAGAGTCTATCTTTCCTCCATGCCTGGGTGGGCCTGTGAGCCTTCTGGTTTAATGCAGCTGCAGGAGGCAACCAGAGGTTGTTGGAGCCAAGCCTTATCTGACACAGGGAGGTATGGGACTGCACGTGCTCTTTCTGTGGGACCACATCAGTTAAGGTTGTAGGGTGGTGTGCAACAGAAACTGACTGATACCTTAAGCAAGAAAGGGATTTGTTGAAGACCTCAGGAGCTCACAGAATCTATGGGAAGATTGGAGATTCAGGAGCCAGGGCTCCGGGGCCACCTTATTGGGACATTTTCTCCCTATTCTTTTTCCTAGACTGGCCCAGCAATATATTTTTTTGTTTACATATTTGGGTTCCATGTAAAAGTTTGAGAAAACGGCTGTTCTGCTAAAAAAAAAACAAAAAACAAAATGCTGATCCAATACACCTTTGAAGCCATCTGCACTGGAATGTGAATTAAAGGCCTAGATTGGTGTCCTGTGACATCAAGATTTAAAGCCCTGGCTGAGAGAGTCCAGTTGGATCCTATGCCCATGCCTTGATTTATAGCTCCATTAAGACCAGGAAACCAGGGTCACTTAGCAAGGGAAATGGACATTGAGCATCAAAATAAAACATCAGTGAAAGAAAAAAAGACCAGAAAAAACAAACCCACAAAAACCAACGACTATGTCTATTACAGTGATCCTGGGCAGGCCAGTCCTTCTCTCAGATGCAGCCTCTCACGGGACAGGGAAGAGGCTGGACTCAGTGTCCTTCAAGGGGTTTTTCACTTCTTATAGTCTGAGTCCATGATCAAAGGAGATCGGAGCATCTGTAATTCAGAAAGTGTTAAGAATGTTCAAAAGACAGAACAGGAACTTCTGTGTTAGTGGGGACTCAGAGGCATCTGTACTGAGCAGGAGAGAGAGGCAGAGACGAAGCGTTCTGAGCAAAACTCGTGAGGCAGGCCCAGGCTGGGGGATGGAGGGGCTCCAAGAAGTCCCCAGCTTGGCAACAGTGGGAGCAGAGAGGAGGTGTCCTCTCCCTACCCGTGGGTGGTGACCTGTGGAGAACGTATTCAAAGGGTGGGAGGGAAATGTCACAGGGAAGCTAATGGAGGGTGGAGTCAATCAGGGAGAAAATGCCTTTACCAGAAGGGCCCGGAGAGGAATCTGGCTGGTTCTGAGTCACGCAGAGCAACAGATACATGATGCAAATCAGCACACACTTACTAAGCACCTGCTAAATGTCATTTACTCATTCAGTCACAAACATTCTCTGAGCACCTCCTCTGTCCTGGACAGCGGAAGTGAATCAGACAGCGTATGGGCCCTTAAGGCTCACGATCTGTTGTTGGGCCGGTGGAGGGGAGTG
Source organism: Delphinapterus leucas (assembly GCF_059928025.1). Taxonomy (NCBI): domain Eukaryota; kingdom Metazoa; phylum Chordata; class Mammalia; order Artiodactyla; family Monodontidae; genus Delphinapterus; species Delphinapterus leucas. Next base: position 18,246,807 of record NC_143147.1, on the reverse strand, counting down.
GTGGACTCATGTACAAACATAGCACAATGAGTTTGGTGTGACGGAGGAGGGATACACAGGTTACTCAAGTAACCTAGGGGAGGAAATGACAATTGAAACAAGCAGGTCAGGGAGGGCTTCCTGGAGGAAGTCATGGCTGTGCTGGATTTCTGAAGGACTAATGGGAGGAGTGACCTAGGTAGACAGCGTAGGCAGAGCAGGACTAAAAAGCCGGGGGAGGGGGCTGCCCAGGGGACGCTCTCCGTGGTCCTGAACCATCAATGTGTTAGTAGGACAAGGGCTTTTGTGTTGAGGGGAGAGCGGGGACTAGAGACAACTGCCCCCAATTCCTGCCACTCCTCTGGGCTCCAGGAAGTATCATAACTATGAGCGAGTTCAGGGAGATCAATTTTCAGTGTAGACGAGTGTAATTTTGAGAGATGGGCAGTAGGCTCTAAGGCTGGAGATTGGCATGGGTCATGAAGGGTTATCGGAGATCATGTTAAGGAACTTAGATATTTTTAAAAAATTAATTTTATTGAAGTATAGTTGATTTCCAATGTCATGTTAATTTCTGCTGTACCGCAGAGTGTTTCAGTTATACATATATATATTCTTTTTCATTTTCTTTTCCATTATGGTTTATTACAGGATATTGAATATATAGTTAGTTCCCTGTGCTATACAGTAGGACCTTGTTGTTTATCCATTCTATATATAATAGTTTGCATCTGCTAATCCCAAACTCCCAATCCATCCCTCCCTCACCGCCCCCCCCACTTGGCAACCACAAGTCTGTTCTCTGTGAGTCTGTTTCTGTTTCGTAGATAGGAACTTAGATATTTTTAATCCTGTAGGCAGTGGGGAGCCATGGAAAAGTTTTGTGCAAGGTAGTGCTAGGGTTGTATGTGTGACTTAGAAAATCACTGGCAAAAAATATGAAGAAAAGACTGGGCGGGGGACTTCCCTGGCAGTCCAGTGGTTAAGACTCCGCGCTTCCACTGCAGGGGCTGTGGGTTCGATCCCTGGTCGGGGGACTAAGATTTCACATGTGGCTGAAAAAAAAAGAAAAGAAAAAGACTGGAGGGGAATGTTGGAACAGGTGGTGTTCATCTTTAAAAGGGTCCAAGTGAGACATGGAGAGGTTTGAGCTAAGTCCATGAGCAATTGGGACACTGGGAGATATTAAAGAGAAAAAATGGACAGGCCCTAGAGGTGGGAGTTGAGGGAGAGGAAGGAGTCCCAAATGGCTCCCAGGTTCCCAGCTCAGTGACAATGTGGATGCCGCTGCTATTTGTCAAGAGATAAATGATATTGGGTGGGAGCAGGTTTAGGGGAAAGACAATGAGTTCAATCTTGGATGTGCTGAGTTTAAGGTGCTGGGGGATATCTAGGGGGGAGTGTGCAGGAAACTGCATGTGGACCTAGTGCTCCGAGATGAGGCCACATCTAGAGATGGAGGTTGGGGTGTCCTAGGGAGGTGGATAATTGTTGAAAGCCCAAGCATGGGTGAGAGGCTGCCAAGGGAGAGTGTGCCATGTGAGCAGGGAGGAGACTGAGGCTGAGCCCTGGAGACACTCCTGTGTAGGGAGATGGGCAGAGGGGAGGTGGACTGAGCTCCCAGGTGGCAGCCGTGGGGGAGCCAGTATTTCTCAGAGTGTGTTCTGCAAAGCTGTAGTCATCTTACGAGATGTTCTGTGGTCTAGTACACATGGGGACATGGCAGCCTATACTTCCCCATGGGAGACTCCCAGTGTACACTCTCAGATTACAGACTCTGAAAAGTTCCTCAGTTAGGAAACCTAATTCTCTGTGTTTATCCCACCATTTCCCAAATATACTTGCCCTTGGGACACTGGCCACTAATGAAATGTGCCCCATTTGTTTTGAAATTATGGTCTAGACCTAATGAACGAATATCAGAAGGCCCTTTAGCCATCATTGAGTTCAGCCTCCCATCACGTTGATGAGAAAGCTCTGTCCTGGAGAAGCTAAGAGCATCGCTGTGGGGCAGTAGAGGAAACACTGGATTAGGGGGTAGACACACCTGGGTTTAGTGCAAGCCTCATCATTTACTAGTGACCTTAGGTAGATTACTTCTCTTCCCTGGGTCTCTTTACCTGTGAGATGAAGACAAGAACCCTACAAGTTCTCTAGCTGATGGTCCCAGAGGCTCTCAGGAGGCCACAGTGACTTGCCCAGGGCCATACAGCCCAAAAGGGCTTATTGTCCCCCCATCACCGTGCCTTTGGTGGCCCCATATCCCACCTAAGGACCCACTCTAGAGAGTGCCTTTGAGTTAAAATCCCAGAAAACCCCACAGACTGGGAATGGCTGGCTTGCTTGGTGGCAGCTTAGAGGTCCCCCAAATTTGAAAGGCTCAAAACTCTGCCAATTTTCCCCTGCTCCAGAGCCTACTCAGTGGTGGAAAGGCAGTGCCATGGAAAGGGAATGCTCCCCTTTCTGGCTAAGGCCTAAAACTGCTCCCTGGGCAGAGCTGTGGCTGAAAGGATGAGGAATTTTGGGGAGTGGGAAGGGGACCATGGTGTTGGGCTTAGAGCCATGGTTCTGCCTTCTTCACTGCTGGACAGGCCCCTAGCTGGCCGCATCGCCCCGCTGGGCACTGTCCTTTAGCTGGCACCATCACACAGTTATGAAAGTCAGTGCCAGGGCTCAGTCCCAACCCCATGGAGCTCCTAGGTCTGTCCTTCCCTGTTTAATCACCTGCCATCCTGGGCCACCCCGTGGAACTTCCCTCACCCAGCTTTGCAGTCCTGGGCTCAGCAAACTGGAAAGAGGCAGCAAGGCAACTTTCAGAATGAAATCTGTTTTCCTAACCCTCCCGCCACAGTCATTCATACCCAACACGATGAAGCATATTTTTAGTCACTTTGCAGAATTTAAAATACACCTCGAAGGCGCCAAGAAACACCAGCTCGGGGATTAACTCTGCTCACAAGAGACGGTGGGGCGGGAGTGGGGAGGGGTGACTTGTGCTGTGTCACCCGTTGGCTATGCCATGACTCACTGTGGCCGACACCTTCACGAGATGCACCTGCCCACGGATGTGGGATCTGGAGCAGCCCGTAGTGGGAACCGAGCTCCCAGCCCAGGCCGAAGGTATTGCACCAACCTGGGTCAGCACCAGCCCTGCTGCCAACTAGCTGCATGTCCACGGTAGGGTCACTTATGGGCCCTGGAACCTGTGTGTGAAGAACTCTGGTTTCCCAGGCTCTGTCTACTTCTACCATTATGTCCTCAGCACTCTACAGGATTTTCATTTCAAAGCTGCGAACAAATGAATGGGGGAGGGAGCTTACCAAAACCACAGCCCCTCTGAGATGGGTGAGAGTGGGGACTGTGGCCCTGAATACAGAAACTACCTGACCACTCTGCACAGGAGACAGGGCGCCCCGCTCCCCCAAGGGAGGACCTGGGGGACTTCCAGACCCTTTAAATCCTGTCCTCCTATCTACCCCCAAAGAGAGAAACGGAGACCCAGAGAAAGTTAGGGGTCTTGTCTAGGGTCATGCCACACACCAGGGCAGAACTGGGCTAGGACCCAGCCTCCTGTCTCCCATTGAGGGCTTTGTCGTGCGCTGCTGAAGTGTGATGCTTGCGGTTGCCCGTTGCCGTGCCCTCAGGAGAGAAGGCCCCCTTTCAATGCCCTGTTTCGGGGGTGGGGCAGGGGGCCGGTTGGAGCCCTGGCTCTCTCTCCCAGGGGCTGCCTTTCTGAGGGGCAGGGGTAGGGTCTCGGTGTGCACACAGGAATGGGCCCAGCAGGAGGCAGGGGGCTGGATCTGAGCTTCCAGATGGGTGAGTGACATAGCCTTCTGTGACTGGTGGAGGCCTGGGTCCCGGGCCAACCCCCCACCCGTCACGCTTCTTGGTTCTTACGCAGCCCTCCCTGAACTGATTAAATCATGGCGGGTGAGTAGCTGCTGGAAAGGCCGTGGGCCCTCCTACCCGCAACCCCTGACTTAACCGTCTGAGACCCTCTCTCCAGGATGTCCGTATGCCCTGAGCTCTAGCCTTCAGCTTTCTCCCAGAGTCTCCGCCTTGGTAGGGGGCGGAGAGGGCACTGAGTGGGTGCTGGGAAGTCCTGCTTCCCGGACGCTACTCTTAGCTCCGCAGCTCCCCACAAACCCCCTCCGGGTCCTCGTCAGCCTCGGCGGCCGCGCGGCTCCAGAGTGACTGCGCCCCCGTCGGGCGGGAGGGGCTCTGCGGCCCGGCCCTCCTCCTCCGCCCCCCGGGGGCAGCACGTGCGGGGCGGGGCTGTGGCCCGAGCCCGGGGCTGATTGGGCGCGGGCCTGGTGGGCGGGGCCGGGCCGCAGCTGTCAGAGCAGCGGCGGCGGCGACCGCGGCGCACCGGGCTGAGACGGTGGCAGCGCCGCAGCCGGGGTCGGAGCGCAGGAGCCGACGGCGCCCGGCCGGGATGGTGCAGCGGCGGCTCCTCGGCGCACACACGCACTGAGTGGGCCCAAGCTGGGCCCCGCGCCCCCCGCGCCCCCCGCCGCCCCGATCCCGGCCGGCATGATGTGCCTGGAATGCGCCTCGGCGGCGGCGGGCGGCGCGGAGGAGGAGGAGGCGGACGCGGAGCGGCGGCGCCGGCGCCGGGGGGCGCAGCGAGGGGCCGGCGGTGGCGGTTGCTGCGGGGCGCGGGCAGCGGGCGCCGCTGGAGTGGCGACCGCCGACGATGAGGTGCAGACGCTGTCGGGCAGCGTGAGACGGGCCCCTTCCGCACCCCCCAGCACCCCCAGCACCCCCAGCGGCGCAGCCGCTGCCAAGGGCCTCGGCGCTCAGCAGCCCAAACCAGCCAGCTTGGGCCGCGGGCGGGGGGCAGCCGCTGCCATCCTCAGCTTGGGCAACGTGCTCAACTACCTGGACAGGTACACCGTAGCAGGTGAGCGAGTGCCCCACCCAGCCCAAGAACCAGGACCCTCTGCCTCGAGGTACCTCGGGGAACCTTCGGTTCCAGGCCCCCTATATCCAAGCCTTTCGTGGGGTCCCTAAGGGCCCTCCGTTCAGGCACGACTGGGCAAGTGATGCCCTGAGATCTACTGGTCCAATCCAGGGACCGGCCCCCGTACCCCCGGGCCTGGGGTTGGGGGAGTCCCCATCCCTGGAGTAGCCCGCGCGTCCTCGCCAGCCCTTGACGTCCTATCCGTTGTCCTCTTCTACGAGAGAGTCTCCTTTGCGTCTCTCTGCGTTCTGACCTCCGCGCCCCCATCCGCCCCAGCCTCAGGTTCCCGGGCCTCTCCTCCCCTTCCCCCAGCCCAGGCTGTCTGTCGGTCCGTAGCCGGTCAGTTCCTTCCTTCCTCCGCCGTCTCCACTCCCCTGCGTGCGTGCGGCGAGTGCGCGCGCCCCTTGCGGGTGTGTGCCAGGGGAAACCAAGTGTGTGCTCGCGGGCGGCGCGGATGTGTGTGTGAGCGTGTGAGCGCGTGGCTGACAAAGGCTTGGGGCTGCGGGGAGCGGAGGGAGGGGCGGGGCGGGTCCGCGGCGTCTGGGGACCCAGGATGCGGTTTGCAGCTGGCCCTGGCTAGAGGCCCGAAGACGCCTCCCCCTGTTCTGTGTCGCTTGGGGCCTGGGGTAGGGCGCGGGCCACTGGGGCTGCCTCATCCTCTGTGAGCATCTCCGGGAATCAGCCTTGGGGAGGGGCTAGAGGTAGATAGAACAACTGAGTTCTAGCCCCGGATTTTCCCCCTTGTGCTTGGTGTGTGACCTTGGGCCGGTCTTAGCCTATGTTTAGGTCTGTTTCCCCGTTTGTAAGGTGGTTGGTCCTCAGGCCCTTTGGGGATGGAAGGGCGTTCTGGGATTCCAGTCTCCTCGCTCCCCTCCCATAGTTCTGGGGTGGGGGGCGGGGGGGTGGTGGTGCCTGTGAACAGGGGTTTTCCCTAAATTGAGCTGCCCCTCGGTGGGAAGGGTGCAGCCTTGAGAGAAAGAGACTTTGGCCAGGCTAGCACGTGGGGGCTCTCTGCCATGGGAGAGCAGTGACTAGATACCTGACATCCTGGCATGCTGGCCTAACCATAGCTTAGTAAAATCTGGAACTAGAAAGAAAAAAAAGATGGAGGAATTTTGGACAGACTCGAAAGAGAACTAACTTTGTACCCATGGAGAGAGGCAAGCTCTGGCTTAAGCCATAAAACATATGCCACCTGGGTGCCCTTCCCTAGGACTCAAGTCTCCCCCTCTGTTGAATGGGCTTTTGTGTCAAGTGGAAGGAGGAACTCTGATGGGAGAGCAGAGGCTTCCGCCTTCCCCCACTCCCACTTTCAAAACCCTTTATCTCTCTGACCCTCCCTGCGGGGTGTTGGAAGTGGGTACCAGTGGCACAGTTTCCGGGTCGAGCTCAAGGGGCTCTTACTTCGGCCTGGTGAGCAGGAGTACCCAGCACCGCCCAAGTGCACCAGCCCCTGTGCACCAGCCCCATGGCACACACATGTGCCATGCTGCCTGGGACCTGGGAGCTTAGGTACCACCCTAAAGTGGGGAGAAGTCAGAGGACACGGGGGGGCCTGTAGTTAGTGCAACATTGACTTCTGTCCGTAGATGGGCAAACCGAGGCCCTTGTCCAAGATGGCCCGGAGAGTGCGCGACAAAGCTGGTGTTCGATCTGCCTGTTTCCCACCCTCTCAGCTGGGCAATGAATGGCCTGCTTCTAGTGCTGTAACACACTCCAATTTGTTTTTTCATGCCCCTGACCACCCCCTCTGATATTTTTAGGGAAACCGACGCTGCTAGGGGCTGAGGTGCGACGGTGGGATCAGGGAGGGCTGGTGCTTATCTGCCCCCACCCCCACTTGCGTCCCAGAGTCAGAATTCGAGAACAAGATAGGAAATTTCTGGTGAATTGGTAAGGGGGGTTGGGGCAGTAGGGAGGAAGGCCCGGAAAGCTCTGTGCAAACACCGCCTGAGCTGTGCATCCCTCCCTGTCCCTCCAGGGTGGGAGCTCATGCACCACCCTGCCCCCAACACACAGCATACACAGATTTCCTCTCCGGATAAGCCTGGCTCCCTCCCTCTCTCTTTATGGTAGATTCTCCTACCACCCCCACCTTGCTGCCAAGTTCAGTTTTCAGGAAGATTTACTGTCTCTATGGCAACTACTATGGCTTGATGTATCTTGGGAGACTGGGGGGACCGCAGGGGAATGGTCATCCCTGGCCCCAGTCCACCTGTTGCTGGCTGTCCAGCTGGGACAGAGGAGAGGAGGCAGACAGTCCACTGCTCAGTCATCTTTGATATTTGCGCCCACCTGATCCCTGAGAACCTCACCATCTGGCCCTGCCTCCCCCATCAAAAAATGGGTGAGTTCCCACTCTCTTCCTTTAAATCTGTCCTGTGCATTTCTGTTTTCATGGTATAGACCAGCTCTGTCCAAAAGGGATATAAATGCAAGCTACGGATATAATTTAAAATTTTCTAGTAGCCACATTAAAAAAGTAAAAAGAATAGGTGAAGTGAATTAATAATGTATTTTATTCCACTCAATATATCCAACATAATTCAACATGTAATCAATGTAAAAGCTACCCATGGGATAGTTCGCCTATTTTCATACTGAGTTTCGAAACTCAGCGTGTTTTACATTTACAGCACACGTCAGTTTGGACTAGTTGCTATTCAGGTGTCCAACAGCCACAGTGGCTCGGGGCCACCACGGTGGACAGTGAAGGTCTAGAGTCTGATTCCAGAGTTCACATCCAGGCTCTTCAACTTCCCAGCCATGTGACCTTGGGGATGTCTCCTGAGCCTTCTGGGTGATCATTTCCTCCCCTCCACCTCCCGGGGTGTGTGGCATAAATGAGAATGTCTCTTAAGCTAGACTCCTAGGAGAGCTTCACAAATGTCAGCTCCCTGCTCTTCCATGGCTCTGTCCAAGCTGTGCCCTGGCCACTGTGCCCTCCTGTTTCTCGGTTTCTGACAGTTCCTTTCAGGAAGCGTTGGCAAACCCCTCCCTTCTTCACCAGGGCTGATCTCCATCCTGGGAACTCCAGGAGGTTCTGCCTCTGCCCTAGCATTCCCAGCGCCACCCCCGGTGATCTGGCTAATTATGGCGTCTCCACCTCCTTGTTCTCCTCCCCCTCCTCCCCCTCCTCCTCCCATCCTCCCCTCCTCCTCCCCCTCCTCCCCCTCCCCCCCTCCCCCTTCCCCTCCTCCTCCTTCTCCTCCTCCTCCCCTCCCCCTCCTCCCCTCCTCCTCCTCCCCCTCCCCCTCCTCTTCCTCCCCCTCCTCCTTCCCTTCCTCCTCCTCCCCCTCCTCCTCCCCTCCCCCCTCCTCCTCCCCTCCTCCTTCCCCTCCTCCTCCTCCTCCCCTCCTCCTCCTCCTCCCCTCCTCCTCCCCCTCCTCCTCCTTCCCTCCTCCTCCCCCTCCTCCTCTTCATTCTCCTCCTCCTCCCCTCTCCCCCTCCCCTTCTCCTCCCCTCCCCCTCCCTTCCCCTCCCCCTCCCCCTCCCCTCCCCCTCCCCCTCCCCTCCTCCCCTCCTCCTCCCCCTCCCCTCCTCCCCCTCCCCTCCTCCTCCCCCTCCTCCCCATCCTTCCCTCCCCCTCCCCTCCTCCTCCCCTCTCCCCTCCTCCTCCCCTCTCCCCTCCTCCTCCCCTCTCCCCTCCTCCTCCCCTCTCCCCTCCTCCTCCCCTCTCCCCTCCTCCCCTCCTCCCCCTCCCTCCCCCCTCCTCCTCCCCCTCCCCTCCCCCCTCCTCCTCCCTCTCCCCTCCCCCTCCTCCTCCCCTCCCCCTCCTCCTCCCCTCCCCCCTCCTCCTCCCCTCCCCTCCCCATCCTCCCCTCCCCCTCCCCTCTCCCTCCTCTCCTCCTCCCCTCTCCCCTCCTCCCCTCCCCTCCTCCTCCTCCCCCTCCCCTCCCCTCCTCCTCCCCCCTCCTCCTCCCCCCTCCCCCTCCCCTTCTCCTCCCCTCCTCCCCCTCCCCTCCTCCTCCCCCTCCTCCTCCTCCCCTCCCCCTCCTCCTCCCCTCCCCCTCTCCCTCAGAGCCCCCCTGAGGGCAGCAGGCCTCAGAAGCAGGTGAGAAGGGCCAGGTTCCTGCTCTTGCTTTTCTTACTGAGCATTGTTTCAGTTGGATGAAAGTGAGGTAGCCGGGAAACTGCCTCTAAACCCTTGCCCCATCCTCCTTGGGGGGATGAGGACACTGACACCGGGAGAACGCTGGAACTTATCCAAGGTCACATGGCGGGACGGAGCAGGACCAGAACGCTCCAGTGTGGTCTTCTCTCGGGGAGGACAGAGCATACCCCCTGCTTCTGACCTGGAAACTCAGAGACTGCTGGCCAGGGCAGAAGCCCTCTGGGCAGATGGGTTTCAGCTCAGTTTAACAGCAGCAGTTTGAGCTCCCCTAGGGCACGTGGCTCCTGCACCCTCCCCCAAGCCCCTGTGAGCCTGGCAGCCACCCGCTCTCCATTCGGAGCCCACTCCTGGCTGCCAGGTCAGGAGAAGGAAGGAGCCTCTCAGGCGAGGGTCCTGAGTCTTCTCTTACCAGCTCTACATCCTGGTGCCGGAGCTGCCTGTGCTCCTGGGCTCCCATTCTTGCATCTGTAAAGTGGAAGCAGAGCTGAGGGTGTAGGTGCCAGCATTCTGCTCCTGGAACCAGGCCCAGCAAGAGGGAGCTCACGTTTGGTGAATAACTATTTGAAAGCTGAGATCCTCCCCCAACTTCTCCGGGACACCTGTTCTCTTCGTGAGACAGTTTCTTTCCCTTTGATCCAGCCCCCTGGCAGACCAGGCACTTGAAATTGGGCGGAGCAGGGGCTGGTGAGGAGAGGCAGAGCCCTGCCCTGGGGGAGTCCTTTTCTGCCAAAGAAGCTGAGACCGGTGTCCATGGCAACCACTCACTAACACAAACCCAGAAGGAGAGGGGAGTACAGGGAACCAGCCTGGAACACAGGCCTGGCAGGGACTGAGGGGCTTCCCCAAACACCTGGGCTCTGCGCAGGAGGGGCTGCCAGGCACCGGCTTTTAGCTCTTTTTCTGTCTGCTTGGCTGAGGCTGTCCAGAGCTGACAGTTGGGGAAACAGAGGCTCAGGGCCTTTTACAGAGTCACCTGAGTGTGTAGAAGCCAGGTCAGTCCCCAGGCTCCGTGTCTATCTTCGTGGATAAGGATATCAACACCACTCCCGCCCTGCCCTCTCAGGTGGCTTTGTCCCCTTGAGTGGCCCTGCCCTCGCCACCACCAAGTCAGCACTACGCAAGGTCTGTAGGGCGGGGTGTCCCAGGGCCACATTCCAGAATGCCTGTCTGGTGGGTCAGCGTCCAGGTGCACCGCTGGGCTGGCCTGGAATGCCTGTGCCCCAGTGACTAACCACCGGCAGCCCATTTCCTTGCTCCTTTTCCTCTTTGGCCACTTTCTGGCTGGTTCTAACAGCATTTCTGCTGCGCCGCTGACCTGTCAGAGAAGTGCTTTGAAACTCACTGCCTTGATTTGGGACTCAGGGCCAGTGACTGGCCCAGCCTGTGCCTTAGTTTTCCCTTTGTGAATGGGGCCGGAAGGCTGCAGGCTGCAGGGTACAGCCTGATCTGAGAGTGAGACTGCTCAGAGAGGTGGAGTTCCGCGTCCCTTCCCCAGACAGGAAGTGGCTTTGTTTCTGCCTGGGTGTGGGGGCCTGAAATCCTGAGGGTAGAAGGGGGATGAGAGCAAAGGAGGCAAAGAGGACACTGTCTTGATCCCCAGGCCCCTGGGGCTGGGCTCCTGGTTGGGCCCTGACAGTCTCCTGGGCTGAGCTTCCTACTCCTGGCTTTATCAGAATTGCTGTGTGACCTGAGGCAGATCCTGACCCTCTCTGAGCTGTGAATCCACAATAGATGATTTTGTTCCTGTTTTTCTGTGGTCAAGGTCTTGCTCCCAAGGGTAGTATGGGGCACATGACTTGGTCTCAGGGACTCTTGTCTTCTGGAGCTCAGCTCTGCCTGTACCTCCCTTTTCCAGGACGATCCAGGACTGTTCCCTAGATGCTGCAGCGGCCAACCTTAGTTTTTGCTGCCGGGTCTCAGTGGTGTCTCTGCCCTCCTTCCAGGAAGTCTTCCCCACATCCCCCTCACTCTGTCCACCTCCATCACGGCACCTACCCCCATATAGGGTGGCTGTCTCCCTTCAGCCTCACGTGGGCTGAGCCTGGTCATCTCTGTGTCCCCAGTATATGTGGGGGGCTGGCACAGGCTTGGCTCTTGTTGGCCGACTGAGTGGCAGAATTGAGTTGACCCAGCCCTGCCTGTCCCCAAAGCCCATCCTTCTGGGCTGAAGGGGCATTGGTAGGTTTGAACGACCCTGGACAAGGACCAGGCCCGCCTGTAGGGGACAAAAGGCCGGTGCTGCCCTTTTGTCCTGAGTAGGACACAATGAGCTGGAGGCCTCATGTCTCTGAGAAGGAAGGGGGGGCAGAGATCAGTGTGGTCCCTGTCTGCCCAGTCCGCAGCCCTGACAATGGGGCTTCCTGGCCCCATGCTGGGCAGAATGGCTCCTGTACATGCAGGAGGGCACTGTGGTGGCTTCGTCTGGCCTCTTCTGCAGGTAGGGCACTGGAGGCCAAGGGCTGGTCCCAGGTCACACAGAACGCTGGTCTGCTCTGGGCCTGGCCCTCTCTTGGTAGTTGGGAGTGGTTGGTGAAAGGAGCCCTAGGTAAGATATGGCGGAGGGCAGAAGCATTTATATTAGAGCAAGAAAGAAGCAGGACTGATGCACCAGCCAGAGCTTGGAGGCTAGGGGTGGGGTCCCAGCCTCCTGCCTTGCCCTCAGTTCTCTGCCTCCATAGAGACCTTGCTGGGGTCTACCCTCACAGCCTGGTAGTTCCGTGGGGTCTTCCTGGTCCCTTCACTGCCCAGCATGGACTTGCAAACGGGGTCCCAGGCAGCAAGGAGCACCATTATGCTTTGTAAACTGTAAAGAGCTGTGCCTGGGGAGGGAGGGTGTTACTTGGCCACACACTGTTTCTAGCACCCGGGTGAGGGCGGTTGGCGTGGATGTTGAGAGGGGGCTGGCTGCAACCTCTTTTCTGGTGCTTTTTGGGGTGAGGTGGGGAGCACAGGCCAGGTCGGGGCGCTTAGGGGTCTGCTCGGCCTAGCTCCTGCCGGGCTCTGTTTCCTTTGCCTTCTGAATCTCAGTTTTCCAGCTGAGAAGCGGGAGTGGGGGTCGCTGGTGGCCTGGGCCGCTGGAGCAGCACACAGGGAGGCGGCTGAGGGCTCGTGGGCTTGAGCCGTGCCGTTCTGAGGTCTCTTATCTCTCCCCACCCTCTCTCCCCCCATACCCTGGACTTATCCCAGGTCTGTGGCCACACAGGCCACACCCTCCACGGGTCATGATAAGGGTGTGGCCACCTTGTTGTCCCCAGCCCCTGTTGGTCTTGGGAGTCCTTGAACAGGGCCGGGGAGGCTGAGATGGGAAAGGAGTGGCCCTGCAAAGCCCCCAAATTGCTAAGGCCGAGTCTGGTTCCAGGAAAGCTGGCCCCAAATGATAGACCAGAACCACAGGCCAGAGGCCCGGCTGCCTGTCCCCGCCCACTCTGGGCAGAGAGGCTTGGTGGGAATGGGGGTGGGGGATGGGGAGGGAGGGCTCTCTGGGCTCTGGGGGTGGTTCTGCTTGCCTCGGCTGGTGGGGTCTGTGGGCAGGGCTCTGGGTAGGGAAGGGTGCTGTGGGTGCTCTTTACGGGGACAAGTCTGGAGTTTAAGTCTTCGAGGGGAGGGGTGAGGCCTCTCTGGGGCTGTGGCCAGGGGTCCCATCCTCACGGCCCCTGCAGAGATGACCACTAGGCTGTCCTGACAGATGACGCAGATCTGCAGGCAGGCATGGGGGTAGGCGGGTGAGCACCTGTACAACAAACACGATTAAGATTTAGAATGGACCCAGCAGGGATGTATAGGGATCCTAGGTCACTCTCAGATGGGCAACCTGAGGCTCAGGATAGGGGCCAGACGCTCCTGTAGGTCACTCAGTTTGTCCCTGGGGGATGGGGGGAGGGTCTTGCCCTGTGGAAGCTCTGGGGCAGGTATAAGTGAGCGTGCTTCACAGCCCTGGTCTCCGGCTGAGGAGCTGCCTCGGCCCATCCCCATTAGGCTCGGGAAGGAGCTGGTGGGTGCTGGCGGGGGCCAGGCCGTGGTTTCCCAGCCTTAGCCATTCAGAGCCAGGTCAGCAGAGCCAGGCCCTCAGGCCCCTATAATTACCGGGGTGGGAGTTGCGGCCCTGCATTGGAGCAGGGGTGAGACTTCCAGAGTGAGCCAGCCCTGAGGCCTCCACAGGGGAACCAGGGTCGCTCCAAGGACCAGCCAATGGCAGGCATCACCTATCCCTTCAGATCCCTAGGCTCTGTCTTTCCAGCCATCTGCCCCCATTTTGGAGAAAAGAACACTGAAGTGGGAATTCCCATCTGGGAACTGGTCACAGCCGGGGCTCTTGCCGCACGATGAGCTTGATGATCTATGATAACATTTGTAACATTTATTGACTACCTACTATGTGCCAGGCACCATTCTAAGCATTTTACATGGGTCAACCCATTTAAACCTCACAACAACCATGTAAAGCAGATCTTAAAATTAATCCCTGTTACAGAAGAGGAAACTGGCACAGAGAGTTTAAGTAACTTGCCTAAGGTCACAAAGCAGGGAAGGTGGAGAAGCCAGGATTTGAACCCCGATGGTCTGGCTCTGCAGCCCATGCTCTTGGAAATTCATCTATGCTGCCTGCTGCTCTGAGAGAGGTAGGGTAAACATGGGGTGATGATGACTGTGTTTGGGGAGCGAACGTGGGCACCAGGTGGCCTGCCCTGGATGACAGGGCAGAAAGAGACCTCAGGATCATGTCCCAACCTTTCATCTGAGGCTGCTCTGAACCGGGGGGTCCTGAGGTCAGTGTGGGTTTCTTCTTACACCTTGGCCTTTTTGAGGACTCTGTGATGTCAGCAGGGTGGGTTCTGGACCTGGCTCCTCTAGGGGCTACTGAAGGACCAGCAGTGATGGGGGATCACTGTATCTGTGACCAACCAGATGGTGAGTCGGGCCAGGTTCCATCCAGCTCTGGGGGTACCTTCAAAGTTACAGGCACCTCCTCAACAAGAGCCCCAAAGGAGGGAGTTGGGGGGGCACCCTGATAGACATGACCTTGGATTTGGGCCCTGGATGAGGTGGATCTTAGCAGGTGGAGATGAACAGTCCAGGAAGAGGGCATGGCTGTAGTCAAGGCTTGGAGGCCTCTGGGCCATGATATGTGAGTCACAGGGGCTTCAGACCAGCCAGGCCAGTGGTTTCCAATCACCTGGGCAGCGAGTTAATAGATTCCTGGCTCTAGCTTCTAGACAGGGTGATTGTGCAGACCTGGAGCACAGAGGCCTCAAATGCTAGAAGAAGTCTGGGCTTAATTTGGGTGGCAATAGGGAGCCACTAAGCTCTACTGGGCAGCCACCCTCAATGACCTAATTTGGTTACACTCTCAGAACAGTGTCTGGCATGTAGTAAGCACTCAGTACACGTTAACACCCATATTATTGTTGTTGTTAGCAGTAGTATTACTGAACCAGGGACCTGGGCCAATGGATTTTGAAGACCTCATGGGTGACTCTGGGCCCTAGCCAGAGTTGACAACCACTGTGCCACGGCCTTAGCTCCCTGAGTCCGGAGATTGTCTTGTGGTCTCTGAAACCCCAGCCCAGGACTTAACAGGAAGTTGATAAGCGCTTGTGTGATCAGGTTGCAGGAGGGATGCTGGATGGGCTAGTAGAGGCTGGAGGCAGGGAGTCCAGGGAGGAGGCAGTTGGAGAAGGAGAGAGAGAATCATTGGGGCTCATTCATGGGAGACAATGGGGGTGTCATGGTCCACTCCCAGGTGTCTGCTCTGGGGAGTGGACCAGGTAGGTGATGGAGCCGTGGAATCGGGGTCCAGGTGGCTGGGATGCTGAGAGATGATAGAGCCTGTGGGGTTGAGCCACCAGAAGGCAGTTGGCTTCGGGGGGGGGGATGGAGATGAGGACATCGAGTTGGGGAGGGGTGAGAACTCTTTTAAGAACTTCAGCTGTGGGAATTCCCAGGCGGTCCAGTGGTTAGGACTTGGTGCTTTCACTGACATGGCCTGGGTTCAATCCCTGGTCAGGGAACTAAAAAAAAAAAAAAAAAAAAAAAAAAAGACCTTCAGCTGTGAAGCGGGGAGAGAGAAAGAGCGGCTGGCAGGGGGATGAGGCCGGACTGTTTTTACCACCAGGGTGAGAGAGGGGCGAGCACGTTTGTGCGCCGATGTGCAGGAGACAGGAGTGAGGGAGATGCTGACAGAACAGCTCAAGCAGCGGCTGACCCGGGCCAGCTTCCCGGGAGGCAGGAGGGGCAGTTGGCCTTGGACAAGAGGAGAGCCCCTTGGAGGCTTGAGAGGGGTGTAATTAGGGTCAATGGGTAAGAAAATTCAGGTGCTCCTGCTTTTCCAGAATGTTTTCTTGGCTCAGGGAGGAGGACCCTGTGGGCAGAGGACGATGTGACTGTGGATTTGGGGTGACTGCCTGGAGAGGCCTGGATCGGGAGCTGTGGCCGTGGGACAGGGGGGCGCTGCGGGTGTGGTGGGAGCCCCGCCTTGCCCGCCCCGGGCTGTTGGGGCTGATGGAGTGGGCGTGGTCTGAGCTGGAGGAGGCTCTGCTCCTGGGCGTGAGGCCCGTCCTTTGACCCGCTAAACCTCAGCCTCCAGGAAAGAGACTAAAAATAAGGCTGTGGTGAGGAAGGGAGGCGGGGTGTGGGTCCAAGCCTGCCTGGAGCCCAGAGGAAAATCTGAGACAACGGTCCGGGCTGCTGTGACACACGCTCCCTGTGCCAGTGGCCAGTGGGATCTCACTCTCCTGCAGCCATGGCCCTTGGCAGGCCTTGAAGAGGGAAAACAACCGAGAAAGGCTCAGGCAGGGCCTGACCTAGGGTCTTACGGCCTGTACGAGGCCCTGTTCCCTGGAAGGGTTTCTCTGGCCTTCTGCCTGGAACTCAGGCCTCGGACCCAAGACTGGGTTGCCAGGGGGTACAGGGGTGGGAACATCCAAAGCTGCCCGCGCCTTGGGGTCTAGACTGCTCAGGAGTTCCCAGGGACCCTGGATGCCCATCTGGGTATGGTGAAATATTCCTCCCCCTTACAAGGAACTCTGTTCAGTAGAGGAAGTCAAGGAAGGCTTCCTGGGACTTTCCTGGCGGTCCAGTGGTTGGGACTTAGCCTTCCAATGCAGGAGGTTTGAGTTGGATGCCTGGTCAGGGAGCTGGGATCCCACATGCTGCAGGGCCAAGGACCCAAAGTATGGAACAGAGGCAGTGTTGTAGCAAGTTCAATGAAGACTTTGAAAATGGTCCACATCAAAAAAAAAAAAAAAAATCTAAAAAAAAAAAGAAGGAAGGCTTCCTGGAGGCAGAGGCAAACCTGGACCTTAAAGTCATGGGTGGGGGAGTGCGTCCAGTCACATGGCTAGGATGTGCCTTGGGGAGGAAGCAAGAGTGTTTTGATTTGCTGTGGACACATGCCGCCTTTATGATGACCACTTTGATATGGTCTCCCTCCCAGAAAGTGGGCCTGCGGTTGCTGCAGATCCACGCCCTCCTCTGGGCCGTGGGTGGGGACCCATAGTGCAGGGCCCAGGGGGAGTTTTACCCTCCTGCCATCTCCTGACTATCCATCCTTCCGTCTACCCAATGCCTAAATTGTGATGGTCTCTGTCCTGGGTTCCGGAGATGACTTGCCATGGTCCCAGCTCTCAGGGGCCTCATGATCTAGTGGGGGGTGAGGCAGGCCCCCGCCCATCCACCTATGCAGCCACGGCACAAACAGTCACTGTGTGCCGGACCCCGGGCTGGGGGGCAAGAGTGAGCCACGCAGAGGCTGTGTGGCAGAAAAACAAGCTTTGGTTTTTGATAATAGACCCGGTTTCAAATCTCACCCCTGACATCTCATGTGCTGTATGACAAGTTATTTCATTTCTTGGAGCCTCCGTTTCCTCATATGTAAAATGGGGATGATAGTCATAGATAAGCCTGGGTAGCAGGGATGGAAATACCCTCTGTAGAGCTTCACATAGTACCTGGAACTTAGCAGGAACCAGTAGCTAGTGGCTCTTTGCTGCCGGCCACAGTGGATCCAAGGAGCTCATATCCGTGTCCCTCTGTGTCATCTCTGGAGATCAAACTAATCCTAGTGTGACAAGTGTTAAAACAAGGATGGACAGGGGAGAGTGGGGGCAACTAGCTTATGGAGGGTGGTGGGAGGGGGAGAAATTAGGGAAGACTTCCCAGAAGAGGAGGCATCTAAACTAGTCTTGAAGGTATGGCGAGAATTAGCTCAGCCAACAAAATTGCACCAGGGTAAGAAGAGGGAGCGTGTGTAGTCAGGGGCCCATGAGTATTTTGGGGTGGCTAGGGTATGGGGTGCGGGGTGGTGTCCTGAGAAGTGAGTCTGGAGGGTGGGGTTGGCGGGGGTGAACCTGCAGCCCCACGGCCTGCTGAAGGCAGGGGAGCCACAGGTGACGGTGATTCTGCAGGAGAGGGATGTGATCGGATCAGGAGGCTACAGAGGCCCTGGCTCAGGACTGGGAGTGGGCTGTGAGGCCGGGAGGTGAGCGTGGGTGGCTCCCCAAGGTTGGGCCCAGCCATGCCACCCACAGAGCCTGATCGAACTCAGGGCCTCTGAGGCCTGGTCGGGGCACCTCGGAGATCCCACTTGGTGGACCTGCCATCCGCAGGCCCAGGACCGGCCCCTGGTTTCCGCCTTCAAGGTAAAGTCCCAGCCCGCCCTGGTTATTAAGTCATTAGCTGGGTCTCACACAGCCTCTTCATTATGGGTAATTATGGTGAATCCACTCTGGGTATTAACAAGGAGGAGACCAGCTGCTCTTGGCTGTCAGGCTGCTAGAACAGGAAATCCCTCAGCATCCCATGCCTGGGTCTTGGGTGGGGGGACAGTGGCTTCTGCCCCAGCCACTGGACGGGACCCTCGTACTGTGTTTGGAGATTCCACTTTCACCCGTTTCCCTGTGGTGTGACTTTGAACATGTGGCTTACCCTTCTGTGCCTCAGTTTCCTCATCTATCCAGTGAGATGATAGTACCAGCCTCATAGGGTTGTGTGAGGGTTAAACTAATGAAGCACTTAATGCTCAATAATACGAACCATCATCATTTTAAATGCTGACGTCATCATCACCATCGTATCGAATAGTTCTGGGAGTCCCCGGAAGGCAGGGTCCTGGTCCCTTCCTCTGTCCCCTACATGGGGAGCTCCTGAGACAGGCCCTGTCTCCTTTCTCCCCTCTTTCTTCTCAGTGCAGACGTGCAGTGGTCAGGGGGACTCTGGCCTGTGGCCCAGTCTCCTGCTGTCCTCAGATAAGCTGAGGCAGGGGCCCTGGGAGCTGTGGGGCTGGGGGTTGGGCTTACCCGGGAGCCCTGGCTGAGGGCTGCACGGGGTCAGAGGGGGCTGGGCAGTTGCTGGCCTCTATACAACCACGGCTGGGTCTGTCCACAGCTGTCGATCGTTTCTAGTTGTTCTGGTTGCCGCCCCTCTTTGACGTAAAAAGCCCTAACGAGCGCAGAGGTGGCTGGGAGTTGGGAGAAGGGCAGACATGGCCTCAAGGGCTCCCCTTCCCCCAGGAAAGCAGGCCCGGAGCCCCGTCTGCTTCCCTCTGCCTCTGGGCTCCTGCATCAGAAAATTGGGAGTCCTGGTTATTGTCCTGAGGACAGCTGGGGGAGCACATGTTTGTGCACACGTGCAGGTGAGCGGGTGTGTGTGTTGCCTGTGAGCCCTCTCCGCCCTCTCCTCGGCCAGGGGGCTTCTCCTGCAGCTTTCAGTGGCTGCCCACCCACTCTCTGGGCTGTGGGCTTTGTGGTCTCCCCTGACGGCAGGGTCCACGTCTGGGGTCCCAGCACTTAGTCTGGGGCTGAGCTGCAGATGGGCAAGAGGCCCAGGCTGGTAGGAGGCTTGGCTGCCCCGCTGGGCCGAGTAACCATGGAGGAGCCTCGCCTGTCTGCACCTTGGACCCCACACTGGCCGAGTGAGGGGATGTGGTCCTGTCCCCAGTGTGAGCACCTCAGGGTAGAAGCTTGGCCTCCAAGGTTTCTGGTGGCCTGGCTAAACTCGGCGGGGTGGGGTTCTCTAGATGGGGCCAGGCTGGGCCCTGCAAGGTGGAAAGAGGGCTGGGCTGGGGCTGAGGGTCGCCTAGGTGGGGTGTGCGAGTGGGGGCCCCCAGGCGTCAGGCGTCGCCAGTAACCACCCTCTATCTTCTCCTCCCAGGTGTCCTTCTGGATATCCAGCAGCACTTTGGGGTCAAGGACCGAGGCGCCGGCTTGCTGCAGTCAGGTGAGGTCCCCCTCCCGCCCTGGCCCCCCTCCTGCTTTCTAATACCTGGTGGGGATTCCCTGCCTGTCTCTTCCCTGGTCCTGACTTGCTGGAAAGGGCGTGAGTTTTGTGTCCAAATCCCACCATTGCCTCTCACAAAAGGCACCGCTTCCCGAGCCTCTGCTTCTATTCTTGTGAAACAAAGCAAATAACACCTGCCCTGAGGGCCTGTGGGTGAGATACAGGAATGCAGGCAACCTGGGAGTCACCTCTCAGAAGCCCAAACAGGAAACTCCAGCTGGTCAGCCCAAGAGCCTCTCGCAGGCCCAGGGCAGGAGCCTGAGAACCTGGGTCCCAGACTAGACCTGGGCTTGAGGTTCTCAGCCCCTCACCCCCTGGGGTCCAGCCTTGGGACTGGTGGGGAGGCAGGGCCCGAGCCCCCCTGGGCCAGGGCAGCATGGCAGGTGAGTAAGCAGCTATTCCAGCCTCTGCCCCTCCCTCCAGGGTCCATGTCAACCTTGTGACTGCCCTGCCTGCTGTGTAGCCCTGTAGGACCTGAGCTCTTGGCCCTCCACTGGCTGCGGCCCTGCCGGCTGTGCCCTCTGCAGGACCCTCAGGCCTGGGCGGAGACTCAGAGCCAGTATTTCATCCCAGGGCTGGTTCTGACTCGGCCCTGACCTTGCTGTTTCCCCTTGGTCGTGGAGTCCATCTGGCCGTGAGGCCCAGTTAGATGTGGCTGCGAAGGTGCATGGTCTGCATTCCACTCTGGGAGCCCCGTCCCCTCCCGGGCTCTCCTGGGAGGGAGGGGCAGAGAGGCTGGCTCTGTCCAGGAACCTGCCTGACCTGTCTGGGTGGCATTCCACCACGCACTGTGCCAGGCCTCCACGGCCTCCTTGAGCCACAGCCATTCAGTTAGGCTCAGTGCCCATCCTCATTTCCTAGATGGGGCCTCTGGGGCTCAGAGAGGGGAGATGAAAGCTCCAGGGTTCAGCCTGAATACATGAGAATTAACCGAGCTGGGACTATAGGGCAAGGCTGTGCCGTCCAGTTCCTCCTAAGGGCGCCCAGGCCCCTGCCCCTGCAGACATCACCTCCACCCGGGATGTGAGCCCAAGCCCCTCTGCTGGCTCCGCCCCCCCCCCGCCCCCCTTGCTTGGCCTCCCTGGCTAGGTCAGAGCAAGTCATCCTGACCCGGGGCCCGGGACAGGTTCCTCCAGCCTCCTGGGCTCCGTGCAATGCAGTGACCAGCACTTCCAGCTGGAGAGACAGAGTTGAAGCTGGATGGGAGTGTGGGAGGGATCAGGCTGCCGAGCTGGTGAGGGAAGGGCAGGAGGGAGCCTAGCTGCCCATCCCCCTGCTCCGTGGCCCCTGAGTCACTGGGGACCCAGCCCAAGCCTCATCCCCCTCCTGCTCTGGCCTCCTCCATTCAACTCTCACTGATAGAGGTCAGGGCCAGTGTAGCCGCCCAGGGAGCGGGTTGGGAGGGCTGCGAGGGTCCTAGCGCTGCCTCAATTATGTCCCAGGCTGTGTCCTTCTTATCCCTGGCGACCTGGCCGGAGGGGGATAAATCATCCACAGCGTCATCTTGTTTGAGTCTTCCTCCTACAAGCCCCCTTTGGTCAGCTTCACTTTCCAAATGGAAGGACAGAGGTCAAGAGAGGGGAAATGACTTGTTTAAGGTCTCATGGTGAGAGAGTAGCAGGCCTGACATTGGGACTTCCTCTTGGCTTGGGATGGGGGCACAGGTGGCCGCTGGATTGGTGAGGCTTATCCCAGGTGTCTGAGTGTTCTCGGGGTGGGTGCCTCTGGGCCACGGTGAGAGTTCCCAGCACTCTCTGAGACCCTCTAGTCATTACTCTGCGGCCCTCACCCTCCCACCTACCCTGGGCACAGCTGGAATGGCTCCCCAGAATGTCCTTGCCTCTCTGGCCAACTGAGCCAAGAAGCCAGGTGGGCTAGACCAGGATGTGACCCAATGGGCTACCAGGCAAGTCACCTAATTGGCCTCGGCCCCGTGCACCTGGCTCTTCCCTCATAAGGTCAGAGCCAGGTGTTGCTGCTTGCCCAGATCAAAGGGCCAGGGCTGACAGCTGGGGTGCCTGCTTATTTGTGGGCACCAGGAGCTGCTGGGCCAGGAGACAGGGTCGGGGGGTGGGGCGTGGGGTGGCTGAGAGTTCGGCCTGGGCCTGCCCCTGCTGTTTCCCCTCGGGACCAACTCAGGGCTGGGGTTCGTGGCATCACGAGGAAGTGTCAGGATTGGGGGGCGGGGGCAGGGGGAGAGTGGGGACAGAGGAAGAGCCAGCTCAGACTGAAACCAGACGGCGCCTTTGCTTTGGGACCAAGTCTCCTGGCCTTGCTCCCTCCTCACTTTGGCCAGCCTTGCAATATCCTCCCACTTCGACAGAGACTCAGGTTCTGAAGGCAGAGCTGGGCAGCCCCCGTGGCTCTCCCCGCAGGACCCTCCTGTTAGAAGGGAGGCCCGAGAATCTCCCTTCCTGAGGCCTCAGTGGCCAACCTAGGATTTATATTCTGAGCAGAGTCTGAAGGAGGAGTAGTTCCCATTCTTCCCGTAGGGGCTCTGAGTCTGGTGGGCTTCCAGGTACCGATGGCGCCGGCTGTTCTGGGTCCTCCCCATCAGCCTGCCGGCCTGGGCCTCCATCCTCCCCATCCTGTGGGCAGGGAGGGTGCTCGGGCAGAGCCTGACCCCACCCACCCCACGCCTGCCCGAGCACCCTCCCTGCCCACAGGATGTGGAGGATGGCGAGTCTCCTCCAAATAACAAGTTGGCCAGATCCGGACTTTGTAAAAATAGACCTGGTTCAGCCCAGGCTGAGGTGGGGATGGACATGTGCTCTAAGGCCACAGTCTGGGGGCTCAGGGCTCCCCCAGCGCAGACCTCACCCGCTTCTGCTCCAGGGCCACCTTCTCAGCAGCTCCGTGGGTTCGGAGTGCAGGTGGTCGGGGGGCTGCCTGAAGGGGCGTAGAACCCTCGGCGGGAGTCGTTTCAAGCTTTGGGTGCTGGCCTCCTCGGCAGGCCCACGGGAGAAGGCCTCCAACCAGCACCATGAGAGGTGGGTGGCGCCTTAGGGATGCTGCCCAATCCCTGTCTCCTTGATGACCTCCTGCCGGCCCTGTGAGGAGGGGCGCATCACCCATCTTGCAGAGGAGGGAGTGAGGCTCAGCCCTAGCTTCTCCGGGTGAGCCAAGGGCTCTGACTCCTCCCACTCGGCCCTCCGCGGCCCTGCCCCCTGCCCTGGCTCCCTGCCAGCGGCTCCATTGTCCCAGACCTGTGGGCTCAGCACACGTGAGCTGACGGAGGGCTTCCCCACACCCCGACCACAGGATGTCCTCGTGCCGGGAAAGCCGGCCCTGCCGAGACCAGGGGTGGGGCAGCCAGTCTGCCCAGAAAGCTCTCCTCAACCAGACAAAGACTGTGGGGTTGTGGGTGCTGAGCCCAGGAAGCTTCTAGGCCGGGCTGGTCTTTATTTTCAGCAGAGCTTCCCGCTGGCTGGAGAAGGGTCTGCGCCCCCATCTGGGACATGGGTCACCTGCCCAGGCCTTTGCCTGTGCTGTTGCTTCTTCTTCTTTTTTTTTTTTTTTTTTAAATTAATTATTTGGCTGCGTTGGGTCTTCATTGCTGTGCGCTGGCGTTCTCTAGTTACAGCGAGTGGCAGCTACTCTTCGTTGCTGTGCGCGGGCTTCTCATTGCAGTGGCTTCTCTTGTTGCGGAGCACGGGCTCTAGGCGCGCAGGCTTCAGTAGTTGTGGCATGCAGGCTCAGTAGTTCTGGCTCGCGGGCTCTAGAGCGCAGGCTCAGTAGTTGTGGCGCACGGGCTTAGTTGCTCCACGGCATGTGGGATCTTCCCGGACCAGGGCTCGAACCTGTGTCCCCTGCATTGGCAGGTGGATTCTTAACCACCACGCCACCAGGGAAGCCCCTGTGCTGTTCCTTCTGCCAGGAATTTATTTCCCTCCAGGCCCTACCTAGTTGTGTTCAGGCCTCTCTGCTGGCTTGTGACAACCCTGAGGGCCGGGAGAGGCCCTTTCTCTTGGCTCCCCAGAGCAGAAGGGAGGGCTGGAAAGATGGATTGTGTCTCCCTGCTGACCTTGGATTCCCTTGTCCCCAAGGGGAAGGCCCTGAGAGACAAGTGAGTCCAGGGTCGGGAGGGTTGCTGTGTCATCTTGGGCAAGTTCTTCCACCTTCCAGTGGCCCCAGCTGTACAATGGGACAGACGGTAAAACTCAGGTTGGGACTTGGTGACCTTTGGCGGGACAGGGGTGGGGATGGGATGTGGCTGCCCCAGCAGGAGTCCATCTGAAGTCCCAGGTGCCTCTGCCCAACCAGAAGAGCAGGCAGAAAGCCAGCGGGGAAAGCACTAGGGCGGCTGCCTTCCGGTTCTGCTGTGGACAGGAGGATAGGGGTAGACCAGGATGGCTGAGGTCTGGCCGAGGTCTGGCCGAGGCCTGGCCGAGGCCTGGCCCACCTCCTCCAGCCCCTCTGCACCCACCCAGTGGGGGCTTGGCCAGCGCTCCTCCTTGAAGGGGGAGAACAGTGTGCTGTGGATCTCCACTGCCCTCTAACTAACACCAAACCTGGAACTAGGGGTTAGGGCCCGATCTCCCTCAGTGGCCTCCTCTCCCACTGCTTCCTCTCTGTATCACCTTCCCAGCCTACAGCCTCATGCGTCTTCCTGCTGTCCCCGACACACCCTGAACTTTCTCTGACCTTTGGAACATCAGCTGGGATCTTCCGCCTTCCCAGCCTGGCCACCTGTGGTGTGATTTAGAGCAAGGACTCTGGAGTCAAATTGGGGTATAAATTCTGGCTTAGCCACACACGAGCTGTATGATGTCACTCCTTTTAGCCTCTACTGTTTCCTCTGTAAGATGAAGGTAATAGGGAGAATCAAATGAGATCATCTGTGCTTATGGCCAGGGCACATCCCTGGGCCTTGCCTATAGTAAATGCTCCATGAACGGTAACTGCAGTTATCCCTAACAATAAGCATTATGCCTCATTAACCATTATACAGTCTTATAAGATTTGTAATTCATATTTTAGTATACTTGATTTTAAGTAGTATCATCAGGGTGAACTCCTATGCAGCCTTCAGTGCCCTGCTCTGCCATCACTGCCTCTGTGAAGCCTCCCTTCATTGTCTTGGTAGGATTTGGCCCTCCTTGCTGGTTCCCTGGCATTTTAACTCTTTAAGCTGGGCAACCCATGGACAGGGTCTGCTTCTTGGCCAGACAGGGGGGCAACTCCTATTCTGATTCTTTCTGTCCACTCCTCACCTAATACAGACAGGCATAGAGGCAACAATTCTTCCTTCTCCCCTAACATGTGTAAGTCCTGATGAGACTGAAATCTCTTTCCAGCCCATATCCTGGTCTGATCTCAGGCAGGTCCTGGGAGACAGACCCAGCAGGAAAAATTCTTTTTCTAGATAAGAAGAAATAATTTCTACCTTGACTGATCTAAACAAGGGCCCAGTGTTGACCAAGAGCTGACCCACTCTGGGCATGGGCAGGGCGTGGCATTAAGCACCTTACACGCATTATCTCATCCAGTGCTCAGAGCAAGCAGGGAGTTGCTATTTTTATCTTTATTTTACAGATGAGGAAGTTGGTGTGCTGGAGGTGGCTTAGGTTCATGAGAGTTGATTGTTAAATTTTCAGGAATTGTGTGAGCTGGTTGTTAAGCACAACCGTTATTGCAAACTAAATTATATAAACTTACAATTACACGACATCACAGCAGAGCACAGGGAGATCGGCTCGGTGCTTCGCGATGACCTAGAGGGTTGGGATAGGGAGGGTGGGAGGGAGGCTCAAGAGGGAGGGGATGTGGGGACACGTGTATGCGTATGGCTGATTTGCTTTGTTGTGCAACAGAAACTAACACAGTATGGTGAAGCAATGATACAGTTATACTTTGTATAATTATACTCCAAAGAGCTATTAAAAAGAAAAACCCAAAGGTAATAAACATTCAGAATTCATCACCCCCTAATTATTTTGCTACCTTTCACTATTATCTACGTTCTTAAGGTTATTTATATCTGTTGGATCTAGGTGGTAGAAATACTCCATGTACAGCTCTGTGACTGCATCTCTCTTCCCAACTCTGATTAGTGACATCACCTTGGTAGCTTGAAATCAGGCCATGGTGGGAGTATGTGCACCATGAAAACGGGCAAACACTACACATCAGGGCTCCCCCCCACCCCGCCTCATTTTTGGAGAGCCAGCTGCTAAACATTTATCAGTGCACCACTGAATTGAGGGACAGAGAGGTTGTGACCTTCCCAAGGTCACCCAGCTGGAAAGGAATAGAGCTGAATTCAAGACCAGGCACTGCGTCTCTGGTGCCCAGATTTGTGCACCTCTCTGCTGATTCTGCCCGAGACCCCAATCACACAGTTGGGGTTAAAAGATTGCCCCCCACACCCATACACGCTCACCATCCTGCTCCCTGGGATAAGTGAGGGACAGTCGCGCTGCACCAGCCCAGCCTGCTCTCACCTCCTTGCCTCCTTCCTCCCCTCCCTCTATCTCTTCTCCTAGGGGCTCAGGTCTGTGAGGGAACAGCCAGACCCTGTGAATGTTTAGCTTGGCCGGCCACCTTATCTGCCCACCCGGCCTTTGTCTGGCCATCTGCCCGTCAGCTGTGGGATGGCCTTCCAGGAGGAGGAATCAGGGGCTGCCTCACCGCATGACCTAGCGACTACCCTGCGTTGCTGGACTCTTTATCCCCCCTGAGACCTCGAAGGCCCCTCCCATACTAGTAGTGCCATCCCCACAGGGTCCTCTAAGACTCTGCTGCTCTATTGTTCTGGAAGAACAAAACCAGGTCACATCACTCCTCTGCTCAGCATCCTCTGGTGTTTTCCTTTCTCACCCGTAGAAGCCACAGTCACCACAGTGAGCCACAAGGCCCTACCCCATCTGGCCTTTTCCCCAGGGTCCCTCTGCTCCAGCCACTCTGGTCTATTTGTTGTTCCACAAATATGCTAAGCACATTCCTGCCCCAGGGCCTTTGCACTTGCTGTTCTCAACCCAATATTTGCATGATTTGTCTCCTCCTCTCCTCCAGGTCTTTGCTGAAATGTCACCTCTGACCTTTCTATTTAAAATGTTAACATCTGTTTTCTTTTTCTCACACACTTTTCCTATCTCCTGTTTCTGCCCTTTTTCCCTCCTTAGCATGTGTCACCCCTTGACATACTATGTTTTTTATTTCATTGTTTCTCACTAGAATGAAAACTGCAAGAGTCTAGGAATTTTGGTCTTTGTTGAATGGATGAAAGGATGGATGAATCAATGAGTGAATGAATGAACAAATGAATGACAATGTTGCCAAATGTCAGGAAAGTCTCTGCAGTCTGCTGGGAGTGAGGGTGGCTGTGTGATCTGGCAGGTATAAGACTGGGGGTTCCAGGTCCAGTTCTGCCCCAATTTGCTGTGTGACCTTGGGTAGGTCCCTTTCCCTCTCTGAACCTTTTTTTCCAGTATAATAAGGAGAGTAGCATGGCAAAGTATAAGGAACACTGGCTCTGGAGTCAGACAGGGGGCCAAATCCCCACTGGGACATTTACTATCGGTGGGGCCTTAGGCAGGTCACTTCTCTCTGAGTGTCTCCCCATCTGTGAGGTGGGATGGGGGTCAGAAAGATACACAAGATGCTGTGTGGTGAGCCCCTAGCACCTGACAAGTAGAAAGTGTTCAGTGAATAATCTTTACTCTTTTAAAAAGTACCCGAAGGGCTCGTCTGCCACTGGGCATTGAAGAGGATGGAGTCGTGGAGTCTCCTAACCCAGAGGGCCTGTCCCGCCTCCCCTGGGCCCAGATCTGGCCGAGGTTGCCCCTCGCGGGCAGCGGCTGCTTCCTCAGCAGGCGCCTGGCCTCTCGCTGGGTGGTCTGGGCGGGTGGGCTCAGCCATGAGACCCCTGTGCCACAACTGCGGCTCTCCTCTCCCCACGCAGCATTTATCTGCAGCTTCATGGTGGCTGCCCCCATCTTTGGCTACCTGGGTGACCGCTTCAACAGGAGAGTGATCCTCAGCTGTGGGATTTTCTTCTGGTCGGCTGTCACGTTCTCCAGCTCCTTCATCCCGCAGCAGGTGAGGCCTGCCCGGGCATTCCACCCGGCATTCCTGCTCATCCTGTCCCTGTGTCCTGGTTCCTCCAGCGGGTGGCAAGTCTGATTGACCTATCCTAGTCTAGACTGGGGTTCCAGCCCGTTGGGTCCAAGTATGGTGGGATGAGGGGGGTCTTTGGGTACTTCTATACACTGGCCCTACCGATTGGGCTTTCCCCGTGCTGGCCCTGAACTGAGGGACTCACAGCCCTGTGTGGCATCCTGACTCTCTCTGAGCTGCTTCTGATTTGGGGAGGATGCAAGGATCAGGGGGGCAAGTCTGGCCAAGGAGTCAGGACCCTTGGGTTCTAGTTCTGGCTCTGCCGTCATCTTGCTGTGGGACCCTAGATGCGTCACTACCCTTCTCTAGGCCTCACACAGTTTGCTCTTTGTCCGACCATCAGCCAACTCCTTGGGTCAAAGTCCTAGGGAGACAAACATTAGTTCAGTGTAAGGAAGATCTTTCTTTCTGTTTTTTTTTTTTTTGGCCACAATGTGCAGCTTGTGGGATGTTAGTTCCCCAACCAGGGATTGAACCCAGGCCCTCAGCAATGAGAGTGTGGAGTCCTAACCACTGGACTGCCAGGGAATTCCCAGGAAGGAAGATGTTTCTTACTTGGCTCCTGCAGTTCTGGATTTGAATATCCCAATTCTGTTGCCCGCTCAGCTTTGTGATCTGGAGAAACTTCTCTGAGCCTCAATTTCCTCATCTTTAATTGGGGATAATACTTCTTAGTATGAAGGGTGGTTGTGAGAAATAATTGAACTCATGAATGTCCAGACCCTGACACATGGCAGGTTTCAACAAATCATTATTTCTGTTCTTTCTTCCAATGAGGAGATACGTTGCTCTGAGAGGTAGTGAGTGTCCCGTCACTAGGGGTCTTCAAGCAGAGGATGGACAATCACATGATGGCTACTATAGAGGGAGATAGAGGAAGAAAGGGAGGGACTTCCCTGGTGGCGCAGCGGATGAGAATCCGCCTGCCAATGCAGGGGACACAGGTTCGAGCCCTGGTCCAGGAAGATCCCACATGCCGTGGAGCAACTAAGCCCGTGCACCACAACTACTGAGCCTGTACTTTAGAGCCTGCATGCCGCAACTACTGAGCCTGTGCACCACAACTACTGAGCCTGAGCTCTAGAGCCTGCGTGCTGCAACTATGAAATCCGCGCACCTAGAGCCCGTGCTCCGCAACAAGAGAAGCCACCACAATGAGAAACCTGCGCACTGTAATGAAGAGTAGCCCCCGCTCGCTGCAACTAGAGAAAGCCTGCATGCAGCAATGAAGACCCAAAGCAGCCAAAAATAAATAAAATTAAATCTTAAAAAAAAAAAAAAGAAGGGGAGAAGACCAGGATTTGCCTTCAGGGAATGTTCAGCCTAGGGGACAAAGGAGGAGACCCTGGCCTTGGGAGCACCCAGGCCTGGGGATGGGAAGATGTGACAGGAGCTCCCATGTTCAGAGCCTTCAAGATAAGCAAAGTGCTGAAAGTCCTCACTGAAGAGAGAGCAGTCTCTGACATCCATGTGGTCAGGGAAGACTTCCTGGAGGAGGTGGCAGTTGAGCTGGGCAGGCAAGACAGGGAGGTTAGGCCTTTTGGTGAAGATAGCACAGGCAGAGGGAGCAGCCCCATGGAGGCAGAAATGGTGGAGTGTGTTGGTAGATTGAGGAGGAGAGTGCTTTGGCTGGAAAGGAAGGCAGGGACCAGGTCATGGAGAGCCTTGAATGCCAGGTTGGAAGGCCTGAGCTTTCTCCTGAGGGAAGTGCTGGACCCTGGAAGAGTCTGAAGAAGGGCAATGGTGAGTCAGATTTACACTGATAGAGAGGAGGTTGGAGGTGAGGGCAGAGAGAACTGGCAGGTTTGGGGGATACAAGTTTGCTTCATGGGGCAGCTTCATAGAGAAGGGTCAGGCCAGGTAATAAGCTCCAGGCCTAGGACTTCCCTGGTGGCGTAGTGGTTAAGAATCCACCTGCCAATGCAGGGGACACAGGTTTGAGCCCTGGTCTGTGAAGATCCCACATGCCACGGAGCAACTAAGCCCGTGCGCCACAACTACTGAGCCTGTGAGCCACAACTACTGAAGCCCGTGCACCTAGAGCCCGTGCTCTGCAAAAAGAGAAGCCACCGCAATGAGAAGCCTGCGCACCACTACGAAGAGTAGCCCCCGCTAGCCGCAACTAGAGAAAGCCCGCGTGCAGCAACGAAGACCCAACGCAGCTAAAAATAAATTAAAAAAAAAAAAAACCAAAAGATCCCAGGCCTAGAACGTCAGGTAGAGCCTGATGGCCACAGTCAAAAATGGGGACTGGACCAGAAGAAGCTTCTGGACCCCCTCTGGCTCTTGTTCTGCCC
Organism: Delphinapterus leucas; assembly: GCF_059928025.1. Taxonomy (NCBI): domain Eukaryota; kingdom Metazoa; phylum Chordata; class Mammalia; order Artiodactyla; family Monodontidae; genus Delphinapterus; species Delphinapterus leucas. Next base: position 18,217,064 of record NC_143147.1, on the reverse strand, counting down.
CCGACCAGGCTCCTCATTGTCTGACCTCTGGGGCTGCTTCTGGGGTTAACCAGTGAGTACAGGAGCGCGATGTCAGGGCTGGGCCCCACTCTGGGTGTGTGGAGGGAAGGGAGAGACGGGGAGAGAAGATGAGTAGAGGCAGAGAGAGAAACGGATCACTCCCAATTAATCTATGAGTTCATTGCAGTCACAATCCGAGTCCCGTGGGGGGTTTTTGGCGGACCTTGGCAATGTGATTCTGAGGTAAATCTGGCAGAGAAAGTGCCCAGGAACAGCCAAGAACATTGTGAAAACAACAATGAAAGGGCTCTTGTCCTATCAGTTATCAGAACATGGCTATTCTAATGAAAACAGTAGAGGGATAAACTCAGAGATCAAGGAGACAGAGTCCTCCTTTCTATGGGAATTGAGTGGAGGATGAAAGTTGCATCTCAAATAAATGGTTTTGGGAGTATTGACTCTCCATCTGGATGGAAGATAAAGTATGGTCTGTATTTCTAACCATACTTCAAAATAAATCCCAGCTAGGTGAAAGTTAAGTAAAAAGCGAACCATAAAGGTCTAGAACTATAATTCAACCAGAAAAAGACAAACAACCCGGTAGAAAAAATGGGCAAAGGATAGTGACAGGCACTTCCAGGGGAAGATCCCCCAACAGGCAACATATGTAGGAAGAGATGGTTCTCGGCTTCTTGAGTAATCAGGGCACTGCAAATTAAAACAACAGTGAGTTACCATTTCACACCCATCATATTGGCAGCAATTAAAAAGGCTGACAATACCAAGTGTTATTCAAGCTACTAGTGGGAGTGTAAATTGGTAGAGCCTCTTTGGAGAGCAAAGTGGGGCAGGATTTTGTAAAATTCTGTGTACACCGCACAGCCCAGCCTTCTACTTGGGGGTATATGCCGAAGGGAGAAACTCCCAACTTGTGGACACAGAGTGACAGGTTTACGTAAGGATGTTTGCTGCAAGTTTTGTAATCGAAAAAGAAGAGAGAAACTAAATGACCTCGACTTGGGGGGCGCCCAGATAGAGTGGGGTGTATTCATACCGTGAGCCTCTTAGCAGCACATGGATGGACTAGCTCTATGTTAACCAGCTGAAATGGGTTTCCAAAATGAGGGAAAAATCAAGCTGTGGGACAAGATGCATGGAATGCTCTCTCTCTTTTTTTTAATATTTATTTTACTTTTGGCCGTGTCGGGTCTTAGTTGCGGCACGCACGATCTTAGTTGCGGCACGTGGGCTGCTCTCTAGCTGTGGTTCATGTGCTCAGTAGTTGCGGCATGTGGGCTCCCAGTCCCCCAACCAGGGACCGGACCCGCGTCCCCTGCACTGGAAGGTGGATTCTCAACCACCGGCCCGGCAGGGAAGTCCGAGGGATGGTCTTTTTATGTTTATTTTCTGAGAGCACACAGGGGACACTAAATGTTGTTCCTTGGTACATGTATGTGCAGGCAAAGGTAGAGAGGAAGTCGTGACAAATGCACAAGATAGCCAGTTCCTGGGGGAGGAGTGGGGATCTATGGGATCCCTTGTCAAAGAGGTCTTATCTGCCTGCTCTTGTACGGAGGAGAATAAGGAAATCACTCCCATTTTCTTTCTCTTTCTAAAATATAACAAACATAAAAGATAAAAGAATATTTTGTATCATTCTGGGATGGACTAGCCCTTCTTGAGCAAGATGTGAAATCCAGAAGCCATTAAGGGAAAATCAACAGCTTGGACAGCATCAAATTAACCAACACAAAATAAAGCTTCTGTATGATGAAACTCCCCACAAACAAAGTGGAAAGAAAGATGATGGAAAATATTTGTGACCTATCTAATAAACCTCAATTCCCATGATATAGAAAACGCTAACAGAAACCAATACAAGAAAGACAAAGAACCCAACAGAAAAATAGGCAAAGGCTGTGGGCTGCTGCTTCTCCGGGAAAGAAGCCCAGGCAAGGGGCCAGGAGAAGGAAGACTCAGAGATGGAGGGTGAGAGAGCGAATGAACTATGGAAACGAGAGGCGCAGACATGGATGGGCAGGACCAGCGACACAGAGAGAGGGCCGGGAAAGAGATGTGCAGAAACAGGGAGACCCAGAGGAGGGCTGGATGTGGGCAATGCTGGCCGGATGGGTGGTCGGGGTGGGGCCGGGGAAAAATGACCAGGCTTGGTTCTCAGGACCTGGGCAGCTGGGGGGATGCAGGGGCTGGGTCCACATCAAAGGGGTAGAACCACTGGCAGCTGGCACGGCCCCACCCTTCCCATGTAGCTGGGCTTTGCTCTTTGATGTGTGCATGGGGGAGGGGCACTGAGCCCACTGGGCTGCCCTACCCACTCCCCATTTACACTGGGTCCTCAGTGCTGCTAGGGTCAGCCCAGCTGCCTGGTCAGGGGATGGGACACAGAGTAGGGGTGGCTTGAGGCTCCCAAGATGGGGCCAGAACCCAGGGAGGAAGTCTCCCAATGAGTCAGGGTGGCAGTGGAGACACAGGCTTACGTCCCCCGCCAAACCTACAACTCTCAGCCCCTGAAAGTCCAGCTCCATCCGAGCACTGGGCCGGCTAGACCCAGTCCGACCCACTATTCAGAGGCAGGAACTGAGGCCCAGAGTGGCCTGGGGTGTAGTCGTTGCTGAGGCAGGGGTTGGGCTCCACCCTCTCTCCTGGGCCCTGCCGCGGGTAGGGAGCAAAGCGGGGAGCGGGGATGCGCAGGCAAGGGAGCAGGTGGGCCACCCCCCCCAGCGCTCTCCGCCCCTCCCCACAGCACTTCTGGCTGCTGGTCCTGTCCCGCGGGCTGGTGGGCATCGGTGAGGCCAGCTACTCCACCATCGCGCCCACCATCATCGGCGACCTCTTCACCAAGAACACACGCACACTCATGCTGTCTGTCTTCTACTTCGCCATCCCTCTGGGCAGGTGAGGATCCGGGCCAGGTCCCTTCGGATTTCTTACCACTCCCTCTCCCTGGAGTTTGGCCCTCTGCGACCTAAACACATGGGCAGGCAGCCTTGAGAAGCGCCTGGACCAGCTCCCTGGCTGGCTGGGTGGGGGCGGGGGCTGGTGGCCTCCTAGACTGGTGAGCATCCCCTGCCCCCGACGCCCTGCCCATCCCTGCCTGACCGTCCCGTCCTCTCTGCAGCGGCCTGGGCTACATCACCGGCTCCAGCGTGAAGCAGGCGGCCGGAGACTGGCACTGGGCCTTGCGGGTAAGGACACCCCCAGACCAGCCGTTGCCCAGGGTCACCCAGAGATTCAGGGACAGAGCCTCAGCCACCAGGCTCCCCACCTCGCGGGCCTGGGCTCTTCTCCTTCCGTTCACTTGGAGGTGTGAAGGGTGCCAGGCTCGCCCCACTCAGGGGCCCCAGTCTGTGAGGACGAAGGAAATTCCACGTTCATGGCGGCACTTCCTGCTGTGGCCCTGTGCTGGGGTGGGGCTGAGGCGAGACCTCTGTGTGAGGGCCCCGGGGTCTGGAGCCACTTCCTGTCCTGCAGGAGGATTCGGCACAAGTCTGCCAAGGCCCCAGGACAGTGCAATCAGAGGAAACAGAGATCCCCAGTCTTGTGAAGGAGAGGAAGCTTAAGACAAAGTGTTTTTTCCTCAAAAGCAGGAAGGAAGCAGCCTCCGTGGAATTTTTTCATGGGGGGCGGCGCATGGAGAGGAACTCCCCAGACCATGGGCTCCCAGGCCTGGTGGGGACGGGTACAGATTTCCCTGTTCTCAGGAGCTGGTGGAGGGACTGGTATATTGGAATCCAGACTCCCGAGATGTGCTCTTTCCATCTGGAGAGAGGCCTGGGGCCTTGGAGATTCTGTTCTCGACACTGGACAGGATGCAGGGAAGACCCAAAGGGGCTCCTGAGCCTCTGTTCTCCTGGAACCCACACGGGCCCCTCCCAAACGATAAGCTACATGCGCAGCCAGTCCCTTCTCAGTGCCCCCCCCACCACCAGGGTGAGGAGCTGGCCTGGGAAACTTTTCCAGACCCAGGGAGGCGGGCAGGAGCTGGTATCTGGCTCCCTGTCCCCAGGAACTCTCCTCTCCCAGTCATCATTCCATGTGTCCGCCCACCTACTTGTCTTCCTTTTGTTCCATCGATCACCCATCATCCATCACTCGTCACTCGTCACCTATCCACTCATCCATCCTCCTGTCCTTCCATGTGTTAATTCATCCACCCAGCAATCTATCCATCCATCCATCCATCCATCTGTCTATCCATCTCTCTGACTATTCAGCCATCTGTCCTCCCTCCTCCATCCATCTGACCATCCCTCCCTCCCATCCTGCCCCTGGTCGGCACAGCCCATTTTGAGCCCCCAAGCCCCATATGCTAGCCTCACCCCCAGTGGCTTTGCCCAGTCAGGAAGGCTGAGCAGATACTAGCCCAGACGAGGAGCCCAGTGCCCAGAGAAGGCGTGGCTGGCCTGCTCCCCCTTCCAGGTGCAGCGGAGACAAAGACGCCTGGGCGCTGGTGTCCTAACTTGGTGTGCCCTGACCCACCAGGTGTCCCCCATCCTGGGCATGATCACAGGAACGCTCATCCTCGTCCTGGTCCCGGCCACTAAGAGAGGCCATGCTGACCAGCTCGGGGGGCAGCTCAAGGCCCGGACGTCATGGCTCCGAGACATGAAGGCCCTGATCCGCAAGTGAGTGCTGCTGGGAGGGGTCCGGTGGGAAGAGGGAGGGCGGGGCGCCGAGATGAGAGGACCCCAGCTTGCAGGCTGGCCCACACAGCCTGCTTGGCCAGACTCCCTGTCCACAGTGCTGGGGCTACTAGTGTTTATGATCCCTGAAGCCAGAGCCCTCAGCCCCAGAGCCCGTGGGCAAGGCATTTGAGACCTTCTGTCCCTGGGGGAAGGAGGGAGGAAAGCCTGCCGCCTGGGCCCGACCCTGCCAGCTGCGGGGATGCTGGCCCCCCGCTCAGTGTTGCTGCCCCGGCCTCTCCCCAGCCGCAGCTACGTCTTCTCCTCCCTGGCCACGTCGGCCGTGTCCTTCGCCACAGGGGCCCTGGGCATGTGGATCCCGCTCTACCTGCACCGCGCCCAAGTCGTGCAGAAGGCGGCGGAGACGTGCAGCAGCCCGCCCTGTGCGGCCAAGGACAGGTGCGGCCAGGCGGGCTCAGTGGGCGGGCGGGGACGGCGGCGGGGTGAGGGAGGCCGCCGGCCCCTCTACCCCAGCCCTGCCCTCTGACCCGTGCTGCACCGTCCTCTGTCTCCGCAGCCTCATCTTCGGGGCCATCACCTGCTTTACGGGTTTTCTCGGCGTGGTCACGGGCGCAGGAGCCACACGCTGGTGCCGCCTGCGGACGCAGCGGGCTGACCCGCTGGTGTGCGCTGTGGGGATGCTGGGCTCCGCCATCTTTATCTGCCTCATCTTCGTGGCGGCCAAGAGCAGCATCGTGGGGGCCTATGTGAGTGCGGTGGGAGTGCCAGGGTGGCGGGGCAGCTGGGCTCTGGAAGAGGAAATGCAGTCTGACTTGGGGCAGGGGGTGGGACGGCTCCCCCACAGGGAGGCTTCAGTCCTCAGTCTGCCCCTGCTCTGTCCAGGGCTGTGGGCCTGGCTTGAAGCCTGTAGATAATCCACAAATTCCCCGTGCGCCTGACCGCCAGGAGCCGGGGGGAAGGCTTCTGGGGGCTCCCGGCCAGCAGTCAGGGTGCAGGGAGCAGCCTGGGGCCAGTGGCGGGTAGAGCGCCCCCTGATGGTTGCTCTGGTCTCTCCCGGGCAGATCTGCATTTTTGTAGGGGAGACGCTGCTGTTTTCTAACTGGGCCATCACAGCGGACATCCTCATGGTGAGGCAGGCCAAGGTTGCCTCGTGCTGACTGGGGCCTCTCAACCTCTCGGGGCAGATGGGGAGGGTGGGTGAAGGGGTGGGAGAGCCGGCTGGGCTTGTGAGGGGAGAGAGGGGATCAGAGATTTGGGGGTCTGCATCGGGGCAGGGCCTGGAATCAGAGGGTTGAGCAGGCAGAAGGGCAGGATGTGGGGACTGGGTGCGGAGGGCGATGTCTGGAGGCTCAGGTTTGTGGCCGGGAGGCTGGCAGTGCCAGGCTGGCACCAGAGTGGTGCTGTCTGCCAGGGCTCCACCCTCAGGGTCTGAGCTCCCGTGGACTCTGCCCTCCCGGCTCAGCCCGGGTTCCAGGCGCGCCTGCCCGAGTGACCGTGGCTGGGTCGGGCAGACAGAGGCCGTCTTCACGGGGCCAACAATGGGCTCCAGACCAGGCGGCCAGGGACAAAGAGCCATCTGAGCGGCGGGCGGCAGGGGCTCGTGTCCTTGGGCGGGGATGGGAGCAGCCTGGGAGGAAGCAGGAGGGGGCTGTGGCCTCGAGAACAAGCGGCAGTCTGGGACGGGGGTGGTGGAGGGGGGGCTGGCTGGTCCTGTCCTCAGTGATCCTCCAAGTCAGGGCCGGGAGAGAACTGGGAGAAGGGTAGGCAGGGGACCGGCGGCGGCGAGGGTGGGAGGTGCCAGGGTGGGCCCTGGGGGCAGGGGGAGGAAGGACTCCTCATGGGGCCACCTTCAGCGCACTTGGGGTTTGGTGCCAGAATGTGGGTCAGCCTAGGAGATCAGTCTGCCTGGGCATCAGGGCCCCTGGCTAGCTCCCCTCCAGGAAGCCCGCTTGGCCCCGCCCGAGCTTCCCTGTGTATGTGCTTCACCCAGGGTGGTCTCTCTCCAGCACCGCCCCCCCTCACCCAGTCCCTGGCTAAAGGTGTGGTGGGCGGGAGGTCTGACTCAGCTCAGTGCCAGGCGGGGATCACTGCACGTGCGGGAGTGAAGGTTGGAGTGAGTTTGCCTGAATCAAGGGCCCTTGGCGGTAGGCAGGACCCCCTCCTCTGCCCCCAGCCCCAGTGGCAGCCCCAGATGAGGGTTTGGGCCCCAGGGAAATCGTGTCCCATTTTATTAAGTGTCACGGCCAAGTGACTAATTATTCCTGGAAATGGGGCCACGCAATCCAGGTCTCCCCTCCCCCCCAGTAACTGGGTGCCCGGTGGGTACTGGCTGCTCTCAGACTGTCCACAAAGGCTGGGGCTCTGACTAGATGAGGAAGTTGAGCTCGGGGGCAGGGGGCTGCCCAGGGCACCCACTGAGGTGGCTGCTGCCCGCCCCCTGCTCCTCTGCCACCAGCCCCTCTGTCTGACCTTGGCCCGCCCAGCTTTGGAGCTGCAGCCCCTGTGGGTCAGGGCCTGCTTGGTCTGGCGGGGGTTCTGGGGGCCTAGCAGCTCTGGCAGTCCGTGCTGGGGGTAAAAGTGGAGGCTCTTTTAGGCAGGGTCCTGCTTCCCCCCGTCACCCATCCCAGCCAGCCCAGGCCTTGGCAGGTCCCCACGGAGGCGAAACCAAGATGGGTCTTTAGCTTGTGGGGAGGTGAGGGCAAGATTGAGGCCAGGGTTCTGGTCCCAGGGTTGCCACATGCGATCCCTGTGCCCGGTGCACTTGGCTCCCCGCCAAGGGCCAAGTGCCGACGCTAAGGCAGCCTGGTCTCAGAAGCTGGGGAGGAGGGGGTGAGGGCCCAGGAGAGCAAGTCGAGACACCAGGGCAGGAGCGAGTCTGAGGCCACGGGAGCTTGAGAAGTGTCGTGACCCCTGGGCTGAGGCCAGGGGGGCACAGCTGACTCTGCTGGCCTCTGACCTGCTGCCTTTTGCCCAGTATGTGGTCATCCCCACCAGACGGGCCACCGCCGTTGCCCTGCAGAGCTTCACCTCCCACCTGCTGGGGGATGCCGGAAGCCCCTACCTCATCGGCTTTGTGAGTACTGGGGGTGGGGTTGGGTGGGGTGCAGGGCTCTGGAAGGTGGCCCCGCCCTAACATCCACCCCCATCCCACAGATCTCCGACCTGATCCGCCAGAGCACCAAGGACTCCCCGCTCTGGGAGTTCCTGAGCCTGGGCTACGCCCTCATGCTCTGCCCCTTCGTCGTGGTCCTGGGTGGCATGTTCTTCCTGGCCACCGCGCTCTTCTTCCTCAGCGACCGCGCCAAGGCTGAGCAGCAGTGAGTGTGGGGGTGAGGGTGGGCTTGCTGGGACAGGAGGGAGTGGGTGGGTCATCTGGCTGACAAGGTCCCCGCCTCCACGCCTTCCCGCCCTCCAGATGCTGCCTCCATCACAAGAGGGAGCCCAGGGTGGCCCCGGGGCGTTTGTGGTGGTTCTAGGTGGGTTTTTCCCTGGAATGAATGGTTTTCAGGATTGGGGCTCTGACCCTGCTTTTTCCTCTCATCTTCTGACTTCTTTCTCCTCTCTTTACTCCTCTCTCTCTCCCTCCCTCTCTCCTCTCCCCACTCCTGGGCTCTCCCACCTCCCCCTGGGGCTGACGAGGTCCCTGCCCAGCACATCCGGTCCGCCGGCCCCCGCGATGCGATGCGCCAGAGCAGTGCCCGGGCCAGGCCCCCGCTGATCTGCCACCTTGACCCCCACCCGTCTCTCCCCCAGGGTGAACCAGCTGGTGATGCCGTGTGCATCTGTGAAAGTCTGAGGCAGTGAGTGTGGGTCCGGGGGGCTGGGGATGAGAATCCTTGCAGGAGGGCAGAGGCAGGGTTAGTGGAGGGGGAGCACGCAGCTCACCGTGGAATGGGTGTTCTGGAAGCAGGAGCAGCTCCTGCATCACTCCTGCCTGAGCACATCCCAACCCTGGGTTTGGTCCTCTTCCTGATGAAATGTTGCCCGAATTGACCAGTGGACCCATGGGAGGGGGGCAGCTCCCCCTTCCTTCCTCAGAAGGGCTGGGGGCATAGGTCAGGGTGGGGACTGGCTAGGAACTCCCTGCTCGGTTCTGGACTCTGTCATCCCGAATCCTCCTAGAGGTGCCAGGGCCTGACTCCTCCTTGGACCTTCCTCTGGGCCTGGCCTCTGGGGGCTGCAGCTTCCCGGCAGTGCGAAATCCAAGGTCACTGCCCCACGCCTTGGCTCCAGTAGATCCACACGCTTCATGCTACCAGAGCCCCAAGAAAGGCCTGTTTCTCCCCATAGGGAGGATGGCGAAAGAGGGAAGCTCTGGAATGGGCTCCGCACCTGACCTCTGACCCCCTCCCTCCAGGTGCTACTGGGATAATGAAGAACCCTGGCTCCTACCTAGTCTGGGAGGTGTCCCCCGACGCCCTGGCCCCGTAGGGCTGTCCCGAAGCTTTCCATGTGACCCACAGCTGGGTGCCCACCGGCTCTGGTCTGGGACTGCTGAGTGGCCTTGGCTCCAAGAAGCTGTGTCCTCAACTAACCTGGAAGGCTGTGTGTGCTGGAACCATACGCTGGGACAGACCCCCAGGCCTGGGTCTGGGCTGCAGGGGCCCTGGGCCCCAGGAAGACGACAGCCCACTGTGGGTATGTGGGGAGAGGCCGGCCTGTCCCCAGCTTATGTGATCCTGGGGCAGTCTCTGCCCTCCCCAGACTCTGGGGCCGGGGGGCTGGACTTTCCCGCACAGCTTGCTGGGCAAGGCGTCACCTGCAGCTTTGAAGACACGACAACCCCTGGACTGCACCGAGAAGAGGTGGCCCAAGCCTCAGGGCGGCACTTCCGGCTCTGAGGCTCCCTGAAGCGCCTGGGGTGTGAGGACTGCAGCCTGTCAGCTGGGCCTCTGACCTTGTGGATGTTGGACTCAACCTGGCAGAGCCGGGCACCCAAGCTGCTGGTCGCTCTGGAGGACATCTGTCTCTGCTGCCTTGGGCTGGCTGTCAGCTCGGAGATCTCCCAGGTGGGGGACCATCCTGACAGGGAGCTGGCATTACCAGGAGTGAAGGCCCTGGTGGCAGCTACACCCCACCTGTGCCCCAGGCTTGAGACCTTTGGGGGTTCCCCATGCCTACAGGGCTCCTTGGATCCACCATAGCACCCCCACCCCCCAGAAGCCAGGAACTGACTCTGGCCCGCAGGCTGGGCCCTTTCCAGGGGCAGCGCCCAGGGGACAATTCCCAGAATCTGTGGGGCAGCAGCCAGAGCTCTGGCCGTCAGAGGAAGCTTCCTGGCCCAGGGCCGAGCCTGGTGGGAGCTGAGGCACATCGGGACAGGCCAACGCCCAGAGCCACCTCCACGCAGACATCTGCTTTCAAATGCAGCCCCTTCCGGACTCCCCCCCCCTCCCCCGCCCCCAGAGCCACACGCTGGGGCGCGGCCGCCAGCCCCCCAGCTTCCCCCGTGGAGCTCATCACATCCCCTCTGCGTCACACACTCCCTCCCGGTACCGCTGCTGGAATCAAGGTGGTTCTGGTCTCAGTGGCCCCGTGTGGCCAGCAGGAGACCCTAAGAGCCAGCCAGCTTAGTGCTTTCTGCCCACAGTTGAATGGCTGGCGTGGCTTCAATGGTGGGGAAGTTAGTGGAGTAGCCCCTCCCCACCAAGCTCTGGGGCACCCTGGGTGGGGGGCTAACCAAGGGGTGGGCTTCCCCCAAAGACCAACTCAACTGGGGCCCCAGCAATGTTTTCTTGTTGTACAAGAACCAGGTCCAAGTGTTGCTTCCTCTTCCTTCCGGAAGCCAAACTGCTCCTTTATTTTTTAGAGCTGCTCATTGTGAATCTGAGTCTTAAGAGAGAAGCCAAATATATTCCTCTTGTAAATGAAGAAATAAAGATATTTAAGTCACGCCCCAGTGGCTCCCGCAGGAAAGCAGCCTGGGGGATATGAGGCATGGTCACACTTGTACCCCACCCGCCAGATACCAGAGCCCTGGGCCTGGCCCACACCGCTTGGGGAGCCAAGGTCCCAAGCGTGCTCTGTGCCTGAGAGCAGCGGCAGGGCCGAGCCCAGGGCTGGGGTCTCTGAGGCCACGCCTGCTGGGGCAGGACCTACTAGCAGGCTGGCAGCAGACCTCCCACCCCCGGCGCGGAAGGTAGAATCTCAGACAGTGGCTTGTGTATTAAAATCGCGGTGAAAAAATAGGAGTCTCTAGGGCGGATGGGGACACTCACAGCTTTTTCGCCTTCTTCAGCTGCCCCTTCTTCTTGACCCCGCTCTGGAGGAGGCTGGGGCTCCTGCTGGCCAAAGACAATCTGGCCTTTCTCCGAGGCAGTGCGGACTGCGGCGACTTGCCTGAAACCCCCTTTTGGGGCAGATTCTTCTGACGCTTTTTGGCAGCAGGCTCCTTGGGGGACTCAGGAGACAAGGGGGTGGCTCTGCTCACCTGGGACAGCTTCCGATTTTTCTTCTGCAGCTTTGGGGTCTTGGCGGGGCTGCTGGGGCTCATGGCAGGGGGGTCTGGGGTCGGACTCTTGGAGGCAGGCAGCCCCTGCGCCTGGGACTGGGCTGGGCCCTTGCGCTTGATCTTCCTCTTCCTCTTGCCAGTGCTGGGGGGCTGGTCCCCACTGGCGGCTGCGGGCTTGGCCGCCTCCTCCTGCGTGGCGCCCTCGGACTTGCGTTTCTTACGCTTCTTGGTCTCTGGCAAGAACCCCTTTTTCTTCCGCTTCATGCTAATGGGGCTCTGCGTGGCCTTAGGGACTTCCTTGGCATCCTTCTTCTCTGACTTGGGACGCCTGGGAGGAAGTGAGCAAAGGAAAGAAGTATGTGGTGAGGGCAGGGTTGACCTCCGCGTCCGTGGTCCCCAAGCGGCCCAAAGCTCCCACACTGCGGTGCACACATCAGGACGTGTGCGACGTGAGGGTCTTCCCAGCCCCTCCCAAGGTGGGGGCCCCCCTCCCCGAACGTACTGGACTCCGAGGAACTTCATGGCCTGCCAATAGAGATCATAGAGGCGGCTGGAGCCGGCCGAGTGCGCCCCCTGCTGTAGCCCCTGCTGCAGCCTCAGCTGTTGGCTCTGCAGCACGCCCAGGACAGCGGTCAGGTCCATCGTCAGCTTCTGCAGAGGGGCAGGAAGGCTGTGGCTGCAGTGGTGACATGAGGCATGGCCTGCCTCTCCCTGGCCCCTGTCCTCCCACCCTTGCCCGGTGAGAGCCACTCTGTGAGCCCACCCCCCTTCTGGACCCTCAGCCAATCCTGCCTGTACATCCCCAGTCTCTCGCGTTGCAGGGAAAAAAAGAGCCCCAGGTGCCATGTTCTGTTCTCTTCCCACAGCCCAAAGGCCCGCCCACCTGCGGGGTGCCCCATGCAGTGACCTCAGGGTTGCCAATGCCTTTCCTCCTATCTCCCCCTCCCCGTCACATACTGAATGGGTTGTTTTTCAAATCCACTGGCTTCCAGAACACCCCTCTCTCTCCTGGCTTTTTACTACCCCTCTGAGCGTGGCTTCTCAGGTCCGCTTGCCGCTCTGCAAGGCCCTGGCCCTGTCTGCTCCCTGCAGCCTCCTCTTGGAAGCTTATCCCGCACTTGGGCTTTGATCAAGTGTCTCCGCTAAGAACCCCCAAACCTCTTCCTCTGGGCCATACTGGAGGAACCAGAGCCTTGCCCACAGCGGCCCCTTGAGTGTCTCACGCTCCACCCACCCGGCCCGCCTCCAAAGGCCCAGAAACCCGTGCCCCGCGCTCACAGCCGCGTCCTCCCATGGTCGCCAGCCCTCCCAGCCCCTTCTCGGCTTTCTTACTGGAGCAGAGGGACAGCCCCCGGCTCACCTCACCCCGGCCAGGCACTGGCTGTGGCACCCTCGCCCCTCACACGAAGCCCAGATTCCTGACCCTAGCGTCCAGAACCTTCCCCACCTGTCTCCCCACCTGCCCCCTCACCTCTGCTCAGACTGCCTACCCTGCCTGCGTGGTGCCCTCCCTCCCGCGCCCATTCTCACCTCGTGATGGATGTTCCTGAAGAGAACGTTGAGCAGCTCCAAGGAAGACAGCTCCTTCTGGCGCCCTGACTTGGTCTCGGCCTCACCCAGCGTCCGCAGGGTCTAAGGAGAAGGCAGCCAGGCTGAGCCCCTCCAGAGAGCTGCCCAGAGCCTTGCCGTTGCCCACACGAAGAGATTAGGGCGCCGAGGAGAGAAATGCCTCCTTGGGGGGAACCCCAACCCACCCCCAGGCGCAGGGTCCAGCAACCCTTGCCCCTTGGTTCCCAGAGCACCACTGCCAGTGGGCGGGGGAGCGGAGCCCCGTGTCTGTTACCTCAGTGACCTTCGCCAGGATCTGGTCCAGCAGCTGCTCCCACTCGGGGTCCTTAAAGCACAGCCTCAGCTCCCGCGTGGGCACGGTCTTCTGGAGCAGCAGGCAGGCCTGGGCCTGGGGAGGGGCGGGTGAAGAATGGGGTGACCAGGAGGCTCGGCACGCTGGGCCAGGGCTGAGGGAACCGCAGGGGGACCCCACGAGCTCCAGGAGCCTGCTGGGCACTAGAATAGGCCACGCGGGAGGCGCTGTCGCCACAGAAGCTCTAGGCTCGGCCCTCACCTGCCCCTGCCCCTTCTTCTCAGGCAGGTGGGAGAACCGAGGCCTGGGGGGCAGCCAGGGCTGTCAGCCGGACAGGGTTCCTGGCCCTCCACTCACTCAGTGCGTCTTCCTCCTGCGTCTCCAGCCCCCTCGTCCCACCCCTGCCCCCAGGCCTACACCCATCAGCCCGGGGCTTCCTCTGCGCAGGTCAGAGCACAGTCTCTGAGGAGCTGGTGGGCTCGGGCCACACAGGAAGGGCCCCCCAGCCCCAGCTGCTCTGGGCCTACAGTGGGGGCGGGGCTGGCCAGGTCGAAGGGGCAGGGCCCACCCAGGGTAGCATTCCCAGGCCTCACAAATAGCTAACCAGCCAGCCAGGAGTCGAGCGAGTAATTCAGACAAGTCCTCAGCTGGGATCTGGGAAGCCCCTTACCTGATGGCGGGGCCGCGTGTGGCTTGCCACGTGCTCGACCACGATGGGGAGCAGGTTCTTACAGAGCATCTGCGGAGGGAGTGACGGGCTGTGAGCTAGGCTGTGAGGACTGGGCCGAGCAGGGGCCCAAGGGGGCGGCCTGGCACTACAACTCACCGGGTGCCGGGAGAAGAGGCTGAGAAACATGGGAGCTGTGAGCGGGCTGCTGCGCTTGGTCAGGAAGGAGCTCAGTGCCGATGAGTAGATCGGGGTCACGAGGCTCAAATCCAAGCAGCTGGCAGCCTGCACCATGTGAGAGAGAGCTGGTGTGATGCCAGGGAGAGGGGGCCCTGGCATGGGAGCAGAGCCTGGGCTGCCTTCAGAAGGCTGAAAGCTGGGTCCCGGGGAAGGCACAGCCTCAACTTCCCATCTGTGAAATGGGCAGATGGTCCCGCCGCCTCCTGGGACTGGCTCCCACCGGCTTGGACTTTCCAGGCTGAGCCTTGCCGGGCCAGCGCCTGCTCACCTCTGGGCCCTGGGGCTGGGTGCCGGTGTCAGTGGCGGCTTTCTCCTTCTTCTGGGCCTTGCAGGTGGACTTGCCCACAGTGTTGCCCTTTAGGACCCGGAGCAGGTAGAGGGAGGCGTTGAAGTAGTAGAGGCAGACGGAGGAGTCAGCCTGGCGACCGGCCTGCTGCACCAGCCGCTCCAGCTGGGCGTACAGAGTCTCCACGCGGTCGCCCACGTTGCGGCAGTAATGCCGGGAGCGGCACAGGTGGTGCCTGGCGGGGGAGAGCGGGGTGGGGGTGGTCACGATGTTACCCCCCCCCGCCCCACGGCAGGGCCAAGCCCCAGAGTAGGGACGCCGGGTCCCATTTCACAGGCAGGAAACAAACACCTAAAGAAAGGGGTCTAACCAAGGGTGCAGGGGCAGGCCCGGGACCACATGCAGATGGGCTCTGAGAAGAAGCCGGAGGGAAACCAGCTCCCTGGGTGAGGCTCCACCACGGGCCAACACCCCGACCTGGCCACAGCCCCATCTACACCCACCCCCCGGGGGATGGTGGCTTCCAGGCTCTTTGTAAGACACAAACCAGGGCCTGCGCGCTCAGTACCCTTCGGGCCTGGGCCGAGTGGGAGGGAGAACTAGATGAGAGCGTGGGACCTGGGCCTGCAGGGGGCGTGAGCGGGGGCTGCGCTGTCCACCGCCCCTCCCCACCTGCTCTGTGCCACACACTCGGCACGAGTCCTTAGGCCTCTCTGTCTCCACCACCTCCTCTGCCCTCCAGAAGACAGGGAGGGCTCGACCTGCCACGCTGCGCCAACTCTTGCTGGGCTCCCCGCTCTAGCACCACCCACTCGCCCGCCTCCTGGCTGCAAATGCCTCCAAGGCTCCCAATACTGCGAGGGCCGGGCCACGAGACCTCTCGCCTCTGCTGCGCCTGACCGGCTCCCGTGTGACACGTGTGGACACGCCTTTCTGCCCCGCCTGTGGCCTCTGAGCCTGAGGAGCTCCCTGCACTGCCTAAACTTCTCCCAGGTGGCCTTCCCTGGCACCTCAAGCCTGGGTTAGGTGCCCCTACTGTCTCCCATCCAGCCCCTGCCACAGGCCCAGAATGTCGCCGCTGGACGCCCTGTCGGGTCTCCCAGCCTCAGTGACCCCGAGGGCAGGGATGGGACTGGGGGCCCCGTGCTAAGGGCTGCAGAACACACGGGCGGGGCAGAGCTGCGTGAGACTTCCTGAATGATGCGGGCCCCCGGGGCTCCCAGCTCCTACCCTTCCTACCCAGGAAACCCCAAAGGCGCGGCTCCCCGGGGGTCCGCCCGCGCTCACATGAAGATGCGGGCCGTCTTGTGCAGCAGGTCCTGTTCCTGCTTCGTGCTGCTGGTGCGCATGCTGCGCCGGATGACGTGCAGCAGCGGCTCGAGCACCTCCAGGACCAGGGGGTTCTCGGGCTGCTTGGTCACCAGCACCTCGATCAGGTCCAGGACCTGTAGCCGGGAAGGGTGGGCTCAGCCAGGTGTGGGGACGGGAGCAGAGGGAGACTGGATGGAGGGTGAGGGTGAGGGTGAGGGTGGGGGTGGGGCCGCCTAGCGGGCTCACCCTGATCTGGAAGCCCCGTCGGAGTGCCTTCTCCTTCTGTAGCTTGTTCTTCTCGTCCCTCCGGGCCTGGATGCGCAGCTTCTGCTCGGCAAAGAGGCTGGCCAAGTTCTTGTCCAGGGCCATCATGGCCTCATCCCCCAGCTCGTCGTCGTCCTCGCCGTCAGCTCCACCCTGAGGAACAGATGCCCCGTGAGCGACCCGGCCTCGTGCAGGAGACGCACACGGACGCAGGACCCCCAGCCCGGCTCCTGCTCACCAGCGCCTTCCCTGCCTGCAGCACCGCCTGCAGCTGCTCCCGGAAGCCCTGGTCCACGTCCCCGTCCCGCTCCTCCTCGTCGCTCTCCTCGTCATTGCTCTCCTCCTCCTCGCTCTCCGAGTCTTCATTGCCCTTGTCCTCGCCGTCGTCCGAGCTCTCGTCCTGTGGGTGGGCCACGCGTCATGCCTCTCCACCATGCACCGCGTGTCCGCCCGCCCACCCCCGCCCCTCGCTGGCACGTACCTCCGCATCCCCCAGCAACTGCCGCTCAGAGGCATCTGTAACCACCACGTTGTCGTCCTCATTCTGGCTCTCCTCGGGGTTTAGCACCTGCCGGGATTCCCAGATAGCTGACGCATCTGTTGGCCCGGCCCCTTCACCCACCTCAGACCCCTGGGCCCTCTCACCTGCCTTCCCTGACCGTGGCCGTCCAGTCTCGGCCAAAGGTCCCCATTTCAGGGAGGAAGATGGAGCCCAGGAGAGAAAGCCACTCCCTCCAGTGCCTCCATGATAAACCCCGTCAGCTCTTGGCAAACCCAGGGTCAGCGTGCACAGCAGGAGGCCCCCAACCACCCTGCAGGTTACAGTCAGGACAAGGTGGCAATGAGGCAGCCCTAGTGCAGCCCAGCGCTTGGAGAGCCCCATCCCGGGACCCATTTCCCCAAAGGCCCCAACTTACATCCAGAATGAGCTGCAGGGCACGTGGAGTCAGGTGGGAGCAGATGTGGCTGAACACACTTCGGGCCACCTGGCGCATCAGGTGGCTGGGCTGGGCCAAGAGGGCCAGCAGGATCTCCAGCAGCACCTCCACCCACGGCGGCTCCTGCGGGTCTGTGAGCAGGGAAAGGTCTGAGTCTGGGCAGGGCACCAGCGCCCCATGCTAGGTCCCTATTGCCTGCCCCCCCCCACCCCCCCCGGACGATGACCCACTGGTGGCCTTGGAGCGGGTCCGACGGGGCTTCTCCCCCAGGCTCTTTTTGATGCAGGTCTGGATGTCGCCCAGGAGGTCACAGCTCTCTGTGGGGGACTGTGCAGGACAGGACAGAAATCAGGAGCCAGGCCCCATTCCCAGCCTTTGCTGCGCCAGAAGAGGGGGTGGCCAAGTGGGAGGAGCTGGCATCTGAGGCCTAGAAGACTCCAGACTGCCCTGGCCAGTCACCCTCACAACCCAGAGCAGAGGATCCCAGCCAGACCCCAGGGGCAGCCCAAGAGCTGATGACCTTTTACACGTAACACGCAGGCACGGGGTCTGAGTGCTCTCAGAGACCGTGAAGCCCAACCTGCCCACTGATGCCAGAGCAGTGGAGAGCCTGACAAGGCTGGCCTGGTCAGGATCACAGGGCACCAGCAGGTCCCAGCCTCCTGATTTGCAGTTCTAGATTTCTCCTCCCACACCAGGCTCGACATTGCTACAGAGAAAGACCTGAAAATCATTGATCTTAACAAATTTAAACCCATCTTGATAGGGGAATAAGCCCAGACTCCAGCCACCGACCGGTGAGTTGAAAATAACCTGTGTGACTGTCGGTACCAAAAAGGCAGACTTTCCCCCATAATGCAGCAGGGCAGCGTCAGTGTTGGGGGCAGGGGTGGTGGAGCGAAGGCCAGAACAGGGCCCAAGCCCTGGCCATCTTTGCCTCCAGCTTCCTGGCTGTGGCTGGGTACCTTTTACCCAAGTCAAGCTCGGAGGTCCCAGGGTCTGGGTAGGCCCCTCAGAGGCCCAGTGCCAAGCATTGGAAGGGGCATCGAGACCGATCGTTATCCACACAGCTCATCTACGAGCTAGGCTGAGTGCCCAAGACCTGGAAGCAAAAACCTCAGCCAAGAGGCCAGAAGGGAGTCCCATCTCCTCAGACTACTCAAGACCTGAAGCAGCCCCACAAGAGCCAGCCCACACAATGCAAGAGGAAAACCTTCAGAGAAACCAGGGCTCAGAGCTGGGAAGAAACCACGAGGGTCAAAAGAGCTGCCGGCACTAAACTCCGAACGTGGTCAAAGTTTCTTGGTGGAAAGAATAGAAAAAGAGACAAAGCTGGTTCTAGAGGACCTGTCATGAGAAAGAGTATGAGTGACAATGTGAGGAATATAGTGACAGGGCACAGAACCCCACGTGGGGAGCACCAGACAGAAACACGCTACCCTCAACCCACTACTATGGATTCTGGAAGTGCGCGAGTCAGACAGAAAAATCAGGACCCCGCTTCTAATTGACCACTGACAGACAGAAGAACTGCCCCCATCAGTGACTGGTATGCCCAGAGCCAGAGCCCCTCTTCTTTACACCTATCACCTCTGGTCAGTAAGGCAGTTTTGGGAGGTCCTGTGGGATAGTGGAGTCAGATCCCTATGTTTGAATCCTAGCCAACAGCTGTATGGCCTGGGGTAAGTTACTCTACCTAAATCTGTTACCACACCTGTCAAAAAGAAGATGCGGCTGCCTCAAAACTGTGGGGATTACAAACAAAGGACACTGCCTGGGAAAGCTCAGGATGTAGCTGGGGCCCAGTAAGTGGATGCAGTGATTTTGTCCTTGGGCTATATAATTCCAGGCCGGAGCAGTCAGCCTAGGAAACCTGCCAACTTCAACACTCTCCAGGAGAGGAGAGCCTCTCCTGGCCACCGCGGACCCCAGGTCTGTAACCCCTTCCCTTCCAGGCCGCCATACCTTGAAGAGGTGTATGCCCACCAGGAGTAGCAGGTGCTGGAAGGCAGTGGCCTTGGCCTCTGAGGACTGGGCCTCCAGTTCTTTCAGAGTCTTCAGAGTCCTGGGTGAGACGGGCACACCCTCAGGCACTGTGGCCAGCGTCAGTACCCCAGAGTGTCCCGCCCATGCTGTGGCAACTGCACCCTCTCACCGGTCCCAGGCCTGGCGCTGTTGCGTGGTGAAGGCCACCAGGGGAACCACGTTGCGGCTGTGGCTCAACAGCAGGTCTGCGAACCGCACCAGGTGGTAGGTCCAGGGCTGCCCGTCCTGCGTCTGCCCCGGCGCCTGCCGGAACTGCGTGCTGAGAGTCTGCAGCAGGCTGGTAGGGGCGGGGGCGGGGTCACAGGCTGGGCTGGTGAACAAGGCCACACACCCCCCAGCCCCACACTGTGACCCACTGGAACTCACTGGGCCGCAGCTTCAAACTGGAGGGAGTAGCGCCCCGAGGCCACCTTCCTGTCCGCTCGCCCACCCTCAGACCTCTCCCAGGCTGCCCAGCACCCACCTGAAGAAGGCACTGCCCACCACCTCCCGGGTCCGGCTGTCCAGGGGGTGAGAGAAGTGCTGCTCGGTCTCAGGGATCTGGGACATGGGCTTCTTTGTCTCGAAGAATGAGTGGAAAAAACAAAACCTGGGGAGGGAGGGAGAGAGGGAGGGAGAATAACCCGTGTTACCCTCAGTCAGTGCCACTTCTGACCAGCCCATCCTCGGGCCCTCACCGAGGGCCTGGTGCCAGGTGGCAACGATGAGAGAACGGACATTTCTCAGGTCTGGATCCCCAGCAGAACAGAGCCCAGGCCGGACTAGGGAGAGGACCAGCATCCCTCCCTCACAACCAAGATGTGAGGCTGTGTGGCCTCGGCCAGGGCACCACCGCTTCTGCCTCTCTTGGGGCTGCAGGGAGGGTGGGAGGGGCGCCTGGCAGATGCAGAGGCGAGGACCCCCCAAAACTGCCGACGCGCAAAGGCGTCTGGGGAGGGTGGAGCCAGCCCAAGCCTCTACGGTCCCCCCTTCCGAGGGTTCCCCCAAGGAATTCCCCTAAATCTCCTCCTGCCTAAGGGGCAGGGACAACTTGACCCCCAGGCTCCTGGCTCCAAGGGGACCCAAACTAGGATCAGATAAGAGGCCGCTGCACCCGTGGGGAGTTGGGGTTCAAGCACATCCCATGACGATACCTGGCCACCTCTTCAATCAAGGCCTCCTCCTTCTCCGCGTGCAAGTTGTCCACGATGCTGACCAGGCGGAAGATGATCCACTTCCGTAGCCGGAACACGGCTCGCTCAGGCCTGTGGGCAGGAGGCGAGTCCGGAAGCCGTTTAGAGATGGTGAAAACAGTGCCCCTTGCCCCGTCTTGGAGACAGGAAAACCAATCAAGATCCCCCAACGCCCTTATCACCAGCACGGGGCCACATATGAGAAAACCGAGGCCTTTAACAACGAAGGCTCAGGGGCTTCCCCAGCAGTGCAGTGGTTAAGAATCCGCCTGTCAACACAGGGGACACGGGTTCGATCCCTGGTCCAGGAAGATCCCACGTGCTGCAGAGCAACCAAGCCCGTGCGCCACAACTACTGAGCCTGCGCTCTAGAGCCCACGAGTGACAACTACTGAGCCTACGTGCCATAGCTACTGAAGCCCACTTGCCTAGAGCCCGTGCTCCACAAAAAGAGAAGCCACCGCAATGAGAAGCCTGCGCACATCAACGAAAAGTAGCCCCTGCTCGCCACAACTAGAGAAAGCCCGCGTGCAGCAACGAAGACCCAACACAGTCAAAAATAAGTAAATATGTATATATATTACATATAAAAAAAGAGTGAAGACTTAGATCTTCCCCACCTCTCCCCGCTTGGGGAACCACGGTACCATGCGAGGGAGGGTCCAGGCCTTTGGGGCCAGCAGGCCCCTCCCCACCAGGCCCACTCACCCGTGGAACAAAGCGTCCTGGGCTTTCTTCTGGTTGTTGGTGCTGAAGTCCACCAAGGAGTCCAGGTTCGGCTGGAGAAACATGTCCCGCAGCCAGGCCACGTAGCCCTTGAGGGCGGGGAGACTCAGGAACTGCATGACCCGCCAGAAGGTAGGCACGACGGGGAGGCCCTGGTTGGTGACGGACGTGAAGCCCACCACCAGGGCCAACTGCCGCTCGGGGTCATCCTGGCAGCCCTTCAGGAAGGCCCCCACGTACTCATTCATCTCTGGAGCAAACTTGAACTGGCTCGGGAGCTGCGAGAGTTGGGCACAGCACCGGGGTCACCAGCCAGGAGGGATCCAACAGCGCCCCAGCTTCTTCCACAACAGGCTATACTGAGGCCCAGGAAGCACCCTCCCTTGAACCAGCTGGGTTGCCCAGGCGCCCCAGAGTTTAATCTTTGTAACAACCCTTTGCCCTGGGCCCCTCTGTTCTGCAGATGAAGAAAACGAGGCACAAAAAAGCTTGCAAGTAACTTCTGAGGGTCACAGGGCTCCAAGTGGTGCAGCTGGGATCCGGCTCCAGTCAGTCTGGCCCCCCAGTCAGTGCTCTTAACCACTGCTCTGTACTTTCTAAGCCTGTCCTTCACCCAGGAGAGAGGAACAGCAGCTCTCCAAAGCTGGTTGTAAAGATGAAATGAGCTACTAACAAACCCAGCAGCACTTCCTGTGAACAGGGCACTGCTTTAAGCGCCTGTGGACAACATTAGCCTGGTTATCCTCACAATGACTGAGGAAGGTCCTGCTCCTCTCATCTCACGGGCAAGCAGAAGCAGGCACAGAGAAAGGAAGCAAGCTGCGGAAGGTCACACAGCTGCGGTGGGGTCAGAAGGGAACCTGGCCGACCCAGGTCCGGGATTCCGTGCTCTTAACCACCGTTGGTTCTCCTGTGGAGCACTTAGCTTAGTGTGGGGTGCGCAGACTGCTACAAAACAGCATCGGTGATGACGGCCGCTCTCACTGTAGCACTAGCTGGGGGTGGAGGGAGGTCTGGACAGACTGCTGGTGGGGTATATAGAGGCGGGGGAGGGGCACACAGCTATAGAGGCGGGGGAGGGGTATATAGCTTTAGAGGCGGGGGAGGGGCACACAGCTATAGAGGCAGGGGGAGGGGTACATAGCTTTAGAGGCGGGGGAGGGGTATACAGCTATAGAGGCGGGGGAGGGGTATACAGCTATAGAGGCAGGGGGAGGGGTACATAGCTTTAGAGGCGGGGGGGAGGGGTATACAGCTATAGAGGCGGGGGAGGGGTATACAGCTATAGAGGCAGGGGGAGGGGTACATAGCTTTAGAGGCAGGGGGAGGGGTATATAGATACAGAGGCAGGGGTTGGGGGAGGGGTCGGCCCTCAGGTAGCTCACTTTACACAGAGAGAAGGGACACCCCGGTCCCAGGTCCCTCCCAACAGCAGCTGTGCTTGCCCATCCCAGGCAGGACCACTGACATGGAGAGGAGAGCAACCCTCTCTTCCGGAAGCCAGCTGACCCCAGAGGCGGCCCCCCCAACCCCAACTTCTTGGCAGGAAGCAGCCCAGTCGCCTGGCCCTTTCTGGCAGGGCTGGGCCACAGGGGGCCAGCACCTACCTTAGCAGTGACCATGTGCTCCCCGTAATGGCGGATCAGGTCCCCCTGCGTCACCAGCTGCAGCTGCTCCTTGGACAGCAGGGGCAGGGCCGCGCCCAGCAGGCGGAAACACAGGTAGCTAAGGGGGCGCAGGACAGAGCCTGGTCAGAGCCCTCGGACCCCTGGCCCATCCCTGCTTAACAAACCTGGGAGAAGGGATGGAGAGAGGTCAAGCACTCACGCACCTGGCCGGCCAGAACTGCTTCTTCAGGAGCCCTTGTTCCACAACTTCCTTCCAGAACCGTGGGAAGCTGTCTTCCTGGAGCGCCAGGCGGAGCAGGTCCAAAGCCACGGCAGGCAGCTTGCGTTCCTTCTTCACAGAGGTGGCCGCCATCTTCAGCACAGTCACCAGCCTGCAGAGGAAGGCGGAGGGGACTCAGGGGGCACTCCCTAAACAGACAGGGCCAGGGGCCTGGGGCCACATGGACACCCGACCCCAGGCCATGGCGCAAACCCATGGATGGAGAGGCAGCCCCGAGGCCCAGAGAGCCCATCTCCCCGCCTCCCTCACACCTGGGGATGCTCTCATCTGAGAACAGGTTGACCGGTCCCATCAGCTTCTCCAGCTTCTTGGGCACCTTCTGCTGGGCCAAGAGGAAGAGCTCCAGGTGCTCAGGGGAACCAAGTACTGAATTCAAGTCGGGCTTGAGGACTTTTGGCAGGACCTCCTGCAACATGGCCTCTGGGACCTGGCATGGGGACATGGGTTGAGGGATGGGGGCCCCCCTCATAGCACCCTTTGTCTCTCCCCATGGGGTGAGTCCTTTGGGCCCTGTTCCACCTGCCAGCCCAAGGAGGGACAGCCACAATCCACCTTGCCAGGAACTAGAGGGTGTTCCTTAGAAAGCTCAAGTTCCCAAGTCCCTAAAGCTGGGTTTTAAACAAGCACCCCACTGATGCTAATTGGCCCTGGACCACCCTTTTAATTATTCCTCTCTTGGGTTTTGCAGAACTAGCCCATTTCTTATACAACGTGCCCCACGTGAAGGTCCTTCTGGCTCTGTGGCCACGGCTGTGCAGAAAGCCTTGGCCTGGGATGTACCGGTCCCTGCCTTTTCCTCAGCAGCAAAGAATTCTAGGTACTGGCCCACCTCCATTTCCCACACAGGGCAGTGGGGGCCCCCGAGGGGCCAGCTCTGCCCAAATCAACGGCAAATATGAACCCACCGGGCACATGCCGGGCACTGTTCTAAAACGGCACCATCCAATATGGCTGCCACTGGCCACATGTGCACCCCAAGCACTTAGCATGCACTAACCTGAATGGAAATACACTGTGAGCGTTCAACACACTGGATTTTGGAAACTTAAAAGAACGTAAACTACCTCTACAGTTTTTTTGTACTGACCGCACATTAATACTTTAGACACAGTAACATGTTTTATTTAGTCTAGGAAACCATACCTATTTCTTTCTCACTTTTTAAATGTAGTTACTACAAAACGTCAAGTGCCACACACGTTTCCCTGGGACAGTGCTGTGTTTCCATGAGTAAACTCGCGTCGTCTCCGTTTTCCTCTACAACAGGCAGCGTTACCCCAGGCCCCGTACCTGCGAGAGGATGTCCACCAGGGCCTTCTGGGGCTGCTCCTGCAAGTGGCTGTAATGCTGGCCCAGGACTTGCAGCAGCTTCACCGACTGCATCAGTGCCTCCGAGTCCTGGTACCCCCAGAGGCAGAGAGGGTGTGAGCAGGGCATGCCCCTCTCCCCCCACCACTCCAGGCCAGTCCACATACCCCCAAAACCCTTACCTTCACCAGCCTGCCTGACTGAAAGAGGGCTAGCACCCCAAACAGGTTTCCAAAGAGAGCAGGTCTCACCATCCCCTAGAAAAGGATTCCAGGCACTGGTGAGAAGGACCCAAGTGTTCCTCCCCGGGACCCAAGTGGCCTCCCCGGGGCCGCTAACTCTCACCTTCTTAACCTTCTGCAGGTCATATTTCTCTTGTATCTGCTGCAGGATGCTGCCCAAGGGGATGTCTTCAAAAGCCTGTAACAGCTGCCAGGAGGAAAGGAGGAAAGGAGGGGTTCTGGGGGAGCGGCCCAGCCACATCCCAAAGGCCTCCATCTCCTCCCACTTCTCCCTTCAACTTCTGCCCAGAGGCCGTGGACCCCCGCTCCCACCCCAAGGATGCCTCGGAAACTGCCTACCCGCCTCTGAGCAGTACTGATGATAGAACACAGCTGTGAATGGAACTGAATCTTGCCTCCCTACCCCATGCCCAGCTGGGGTTCAGAAAGTACCTCCTTGGGCCGCTAGATTGCTCGACTGCGATTCCCAAACACTCTGTCCCCACAGCCTGCTCTGAGCCCCCCCCCCAGGCAGACCCTCAAGGACCAGGTCTCTACAGCCCTTCCATTTGTTCAGACTCCTTAGAGATAGCCTATAATTAGCTGAAGTGCCCCTTGGGAGAAGAGGGCCCCCGAGCCCTGCAGAGATAAGAGAAGCCACCCCAAAGCTTACTACCCCCAGTAAATGTACCTCAGAGGCTGGTCAACCCATGTACCCCAAAGCGAACACAACCTTCCACGGCACCTGCCTGGGCTTCTGCACACAGGCCGTGCTCATGCAGTTTTCTCCGCGTCCACGTGGGGACACCTCCCATCAACTCGGATGCCACCCCATCAATTTCTCGGCTGCCACTTCTCCTGCAGCTGGGACATCTGCCCTTCTCACTCCCCCACCGTTTTGACCAGCAAGGCTGAACCCATTCCAGGAGCCACCACCTCACCTGCGCCAGGGCCAGACTGTAGCAAGGCCGGGCTGTTTCTCGTCCGACCCCGAGCCCAGTGATTAGGCGCTTCAGGGAGTACTTCAGCTCGGATGATCCCTGAGGAACCAAGCACATCCCCAGGTGGGGCAGTGA
The DNA here is from genome assembly GCF_059928025.1 of Delphinapterus leucas. Lineage (NCBI taxonomy): Eukaryota > Metazoa > Chordata > Mammalia > Artiodactyla > Monodontidae > Delphinapterus > Delphinapterus leucas. The sequence continues at coordinate 18,191,925 of NC_143147.1, read as the reverse complement.
AAAGAACCGTCCGGCACCCACTCATCCCTTTTCCTCGGCGCGCGCTCACGTGGGCCTCCACGTTCGCGACCACATGACCCCGGGCCCAACGCTACATCTTTGCCGGGATCTATACAGCCCCCTGTCCCAGGTCCCGCCACCATACCTCTGGCCTTGCGCGCAGATACTCCAGCAGCTTCTCCGTGGCCTCAAGCCGCGTCTCCTGCTGCGGCTTCGCAATGTCCCAGAAGAAATCCAAAAACTCGCGGCTGTGCTTGAGCAGGCCATGACGGTCGGCAGGCCGGGCGCCACTCTTCGGGGCCTCTCCCGGAGCCGGAGGCTCAGCAACGTCAGTACTCTCCGTCTCCGCCATGCTCGTCGAACACGTGGGCTCTGAAGACTGCCTCTTCCAGGTCGGGTCGCGGCGCATGCGCACTGAAGTGGGTGGCTGGGGGCGGGGCGGCCTGGCCCTTTCTCAGGAAGATCAGGAGTTTGAATTTTATTCTGATTGTGATGGGGAATCACTGGAGGGTTTTACGCAGGGACAAGGCTTGATCCTACTTACACTTTTAATAGATTACCCTGCTGTGTGGAGGACGGATTGTAGGAGAGCAGAGGAGAAGCAGGAAGACCAGTTGGATAGGACCAAGGTAATGTGAGAAAATTCCAGCTAATTTAGAGCTGGTAGTGGGTGATGGAAAAGAGAGGGATGTTAGGTTTGGGGCTAACATCAGCGAGTAGGCTGTGATATCACTTGAGCTGGGGGAAGAATTCTTTTCGTTGTGGGGAGCAGTGAGGGGGAGGTGGTGGGGTTGAGTTCTTTAAATCACAGATACCTCTTACAGGGCGGCTGAGGAGTGCTACTGGCCACGCCTGTTTCTTGGCTTGAGAACCTGTCTCTGGAGGATTGTCGTTCAGAGACCCTGGCGCTCTGGGAAGCGGGGAGGTGAGGGCCAACGCTGGCCTTGAAATTCCACACACCCAGCTCCAACCCCTTTTGGAGCCCGAGACACCCAACTACTCATCCTCTCAACCACTTCCTTGCTCTGCTGTTTCAGAAAGTGAGAATAAGTGGTTTACCTTGTACATGTTGTGCCCCAGAAGGTGAGCAGAAAGACAGCAGCCCGGCTCTGTGTCCCTGGGTAGGGGTCTCCTGTGTTGTCCATGGGCGAAGCCCAGACAGCAGGTGCCTAAAAGGCTGATGTGAAAGTAACCAAGAAGTAGGAATGGCACGTGGCGACCAGGAGGCTTGATCTTTATTTTGTTTCCAGCCCAGATGAGGGAGATCAGTGGAGTGTGGCCTGAAGGGGAGCACAGGGATGCCAGCAGTGCGCCAGGATCTGCCTGCCCTGCCCGGAGGCCCAGAGCTTAGCGAGGGGCGTGGCTTTTTTCCACCTGTCCTTCCCGGAGCTGGATCTGAACTCAGGGCCGTCCCCAGGCCCTGGCGTTCTTTCCTTATTGTCCTCAGGTTCCTTAGCTGAAAAAACTCAAGTCCAGGCGACTGATCAGGCCAGAAGTTGAGGGCCTAAGCCAGCAGTGGCCACATGATTGATGCACACTCGTCATGTACTCCATTAGTGCTGGGCCCACTCTGCCCTGGCCTCCAGGCTTGAGACCGCCTACTCCCACCCACCCCTGCCAGGCACCGCCCCACCTTAAAACCCCTGAAAGGAGCAGCAGCCACTGGGCACACTGGAGACATGGGCGTGCTCTGCGTGGGCTGCCACCTGAAGCAGGGGCCCTTGGCCACAAGCTCCGGGGCTCCCTGCTGGTCCTTGCTGGGCCTGGGTTTGGGGCCCAGCCAAGTGGCTGAGCAGTGAGCGAGTGAGTCATGACTCTGGCAGCTGCAGGGGTCCCTGAAGGCACGAGCCCCAACACGTCGGCCTGTGTCATCTGAGCTGTCAAGAAGGATGAGGGGACAGGCCCAGGCACTGTTTGCAGACTCGGCCACCAGCTTGCTGAGTAGAACCCCGGCACTTGGGGACAGGCGTCCAGAGCTGAAGGAACTGTTGAGCGAGGAGGTAAGGAGCACAGAGCCGCTGCTGTCCACGGTGGCCAGGACACTGCTCCCGGGGCTGACGGCAGCTTGTAGGGGTGCTGGGCAGGGGGCAGGGCTGCACCCCCCGGACTGTAGAGCTGCCTCCAGTAGTTCCAGGCCAGCTGAGGGGCTGGGGGTGGTGAACAGGATGCCCTGGGGCACAGGTAGCTGCAGTGCTGGCTCCAAGGTGGGCATGGGCCTAGCTGAGGGGCCCTCCAGCCCGCAGACTCAGTAGAGCATCCCTGGCAAGGTCTGGGGTGGGGGCAAGTGCAGGCCGGTGGAGCACAGCTGCCAGTTTGGGGTTGGTGGCTCGGGCCCCAGGGCCCAGGGGAGTCCCATCAGTGTGGCAAAGTAGGGGACAGAGGCCCTTTGTGCCCTGGGCTGCGTCTACCAGAAAGCCCTCTTGAGCCAGCATGGTGGGGCCTACCAGCAGGTGTGGCGAGGGCAGGCGGCCAAAGTGTGTGTGTAGCAAATGCAGGGCAGGCAGAGCCGAGGGTAGCCCCAGGTCGGGGGCCAGGGTCTGACGTCAGGGCGGTTGAGTTGCCTGAGGAGCTACTATGGAAGAGGCCCCAGAATACGGCGCCTGGGAGGAGACAAAGGGGTCACACAGGGGTCCGGGGCACTGACTGGTGTCAGGGGCACTCAGTAGTCCCAGGTGAAGGGTCACTGACTTAGCCTGGGGTTAGTGGTTACTGACTAGGCCTGGAGACAGGCATCAATAACCAGGCCTGGGGTCAAGGTCATACTGATCTGGGATCAAGGGTCGCAGCCTAGAGTTGGGGCTACTGCCCAAGTCCTATGTCCTGCTCACCAGCCAGCCTTGAAGGCCAGGGGCCACTGACTGCCTGAGTTCCAACTTACTGATCATGCCCAGGGTTGGGGTCGCTGGCTGGGGTTGTGGGTCACTGACCTAGTCCTGTGGCATGAGGATGCACCACCGCCAGACACAAAGCTGCTCCAAGTCCAGCATCCACGACGTTGCCCCGGCAGCAAACAGCTCTCGACCCAGGTGGGAGCACGTGGCTGCAGCAAGAAAGGGACTGTCTTGGGACTGGGACCCGTGACCCCGGCCCTCCCCCTAGCACGGGCCTGTACAGCTGATGCTGCTGCCACGGTGGTGCACGCCAGGCCTGTGGGGGCGCCCACTGGCTGGAGGGGCCCCAGAGCCCAAGGTTCCTGGAGAGGCACAGCTCTGCGGAGTTGCCTCACGGCCAGGGAGAAGCCAACGGCCACCAGCAGCAGGGCAGCCACCAGCTGGGCCCAGGCCCCGGGCAGACTGCCAGCCTTGTTCCTGCAGCGAGGGATGTCCTGAGCCAGGACCAGGCAGGCAGACACCCAAGAACCCAGCAAACAATTCCCAAAAGGTTTGGTCTTGCTTGTAGGAGGAGTGTAAGTTTGCCGAGGAGAAAGGGCCTCCTGGCAGAAGTCACAGCATGTCTGGAGACACAGAGATGGGAAAGAGCTTGGGGAAAACTGAGTCTCTGGAGAGGAGGTTGGAGAGGTGGGTCCAACCGGTCTGGAGGGATGCCTGAAGGGGGCTTGGCAGGCTTGAGGAGCAGGGCCTGGCCAGGTGTAGCCAGGACCAACCTGCCCAGCAGGTGCCTCGTGCACCAGCGGGTGGGAGCTGGGAGCCTTTGGCAGAGCACCCGGCAGGGCTGACTTGATACAAATGTCCCTTCAGATGCACAGACCTTGGACTGACTGACACAGGCCAGGCCTGGGGCTGCAGCCAGGGGTCCCCCAACTCAACCAGAAGTTTCCTAGAGCTGGCCAAGCATGGGGTTGTCTGGCACTCCTTAGGGGCTCCAGATGGAGGCACTTACCAGCCTCAGTCCTGAGTTGCTGGGTGCCCAGACCCCTCCCTGACTCACCCAGAGGAGTCCTGGGGCCCCGAGGGATGTGGAATGAGCTGCTCTGATATCTCACCCTCTTCCTCCTCAGACTCCAAGCTTGGTTCCCAGACCAGCAGCTTCTGGTAGAGCACAGGCCCTGCTATGGGTTCCATGGCCCACGGTGCCTGCCCACCATCCAGGCTGAGTCTTTGGAGGCCCTGCCCAAGCCTGAGTCCGTGGGTAGGAGGTGGAGGCACCCTTGGGGAAGGGTGGTGTGGAATCTAGAACAGGTCTGGGCAGGGAACGGGGCCAGGGAGGCTGTGAGCGAGCCTGCCCCACTAGGGCACAGGGCCCGAGGGGCTCTTGTGGCAGGGGACCCCGTCAGGGGAAGGAGAAGCCCAGTCCTAGGGCCACAGCCCCTGAGACCCAGGGCACCCGCAGGCCCCTCCTTTTAGGGGATGCATGCAACCTTTGGATCCCGGTCCTGTTAAGGCTCTAATCTAGGGACGGGAAGCTTGAGTGAGAACTGCAGTACATTGGCTTGGATCAGGGCTCAGCATATGACTAGTTTCTGGTATGGGGGTTTCTGGTCTCTGGCTTGGGTCAAGGCTCAGCCTGAGGCCACTCCAGGGGTCTGGTTTTCCCTATCTGGGGAGCAACTTGGGTGGTGAAGGTACCTACCTCCCTGGGCACGTCATGCGGCCCTTATCCAGCAGGTGGCGCCATAGGGCTCTTGGGGAGCTGCAGCCTGGACACCAGGTGTTTCCATATTCCTTCACTCTGGGTTTCACTTCAAGGAGTTCTGTGGGAAAATCATAGAGCTCCAAAGAGTGCTGCAGTCTCATCTGTTCTCCAGTCATCTCTGTGCTGACCACGCTCTGCTATGAGCGCCTCAAACCCCAAACCCTCCGCTGTGCTCTCTGCAGACCATCTGTCCTCCCACTTCACATATCAAAGCCAACACAAGAAGCCCTCTATATCCACCCCCAACTACAAACCCACCTTCCACCCCACTCCAATGGAAAAGCCTATTCCCTGCCTCTGGTTCTGGCCCCGACCTCTCCCCCACTTCTTACCTCCTGCTTCCCCAGGGACCTCACTCAGTGACCCCTTCTCTCCTGTAGCTTCACAGCTTCTCTGCGGGTTCCTTCAACAACATTTAAGTGTCGAGTCTCCAGAAATTCCTCTCCTAGGTATGTACCCAACAGACATGTACTAGAATGTTCATAGCTGCACTAGTTGCAACAGCCCCAAATTGGAAAGCTCACACACCCGTTATCAGTAGCATGATTATAGTTACACAGTGCAACTCTGCAGCGGTGAGAATGAGGGGTCTACATTGTATGCAATGATATAGATGGATCTTACAAAGACACGACGACTGAAAGAAGCCAGGGACGAAAGAGCACATCCTATTTGCTTCCATCTGTATAAAGTACAAGAACAGGTGAGCCTAGTTCCTGCCATTACAGGTCAGGAGGAGGCACAGAGGGCTTCTGGGATGCTTGGTGATGTTGTTTATCAATCTGAGGTCGGTTGCATGGGTTCCCGATTGTGAAAGGGCATCTAGCTGTACATTTGTGACACGTGCACTTTTCTGGAGGTATATTGCATTTCAATAAAAAGTTTTTTAAAAAGCTGGAGTATTTTCTCCATTAAAACCACAGCCACACTCGGTGCTTTGTGACCGCCTGGAGGGGTGGGATAGGGAGGGTGGGAGGGAGGGAGACGCAAGAGGGAAGAGATATGGGAACATATGTATATGTATAACTGATTCACTTTGTTAGAAAGCATAAACTAACACACCATTGTAAAGCAGTTATACCCCAATAAAGATGTTAAAAAAAAAAAAAACCACAGCCACAAAAATCGTCCTTTCATCTCACTCGGCTCTCCAGCCACTTCTCTTTCTCTCGGCCTCTTCACAAGCAGGTAGAGTGGTTAACTTTGGTGTGCACTGGGAGTTTTTAAAATCAGATTGCTGGGCTCCGTTCCCAGAGGTTCTGACTTTGTAGGTCTGGGGTAGGGGCCAGAAATTTGCTTTCGGAACTCCCAGGTGATGCTGCTGCTACCAGTCCTGAATGAGCACTGATCTACAAAAGATACACACCTGCTGTTGCCACTTCCTTGCCTCCCATTTTTTCCCCCTCAGCCCACTACAAGCTGGTTTCCATCCCCAACCCGCCAGAGAAACCTTCAGTTTCTAGGCTTTCTGATTTCTTGGACCAATAACCTACCAACCAACCGGAGATACCAGCATAGGGTGGCCAACTTTTTATTTTGCCATGGATTGGGTGTGGGAGGGTCACAATTACCACCTGTGTTCATTTCATAAAATAATTTGATTTCACTTCCTGTTAATACAACGTGGGAAGGTTATAGTGTCGGAATGAAAGGTCAGGCCTTCCTTCCTGAGAAAACGCAGCTGGGAACCTTATGTGTCTATATGCCCCATCCTCAGACTGGCCTCTGCGCTCCTAGCACTGGCTCCCTTTATCCAGCAGACAGTCTGTGGCACCTGTCCAGCCAACATTCCTCTGTCCTTAGAACTATGCCCTGGCAAACTCTTTGGGACTAAGACCTCCACTGACTGGGTCCGGAAGACCTTTCCCTGTGTGGTCTTTCTTATTCCCACAGCTCTGGGCCTGGACAGCACTGCCCCACACCTCCGGAGATGCCTATTAGCTAAGCTCCAGTTAGACGCCAGACAGGCTTCGGGGGTGAATAGTGGTCAGGCCAAGGGGCAAAGGGTGCCAATCAATTCAGTGGGAGTTGGGAATGGAACTGGCTTCCAGAAACCTGGGTCTGGTCCGGTCTACAAGCCTTGCAATTGCCCAGCTATGAGACCAAAGAGCCCGGAGACAGTGACAGAGATGTCAGTGATTTATCGGATAGGGAATCTTACAAGTCTGAAGCAAAGTCCTGGAGGGGCACCCCACCATGGAGGGCGGGAGGGCGGGATGGCGGGATGGCGGGATGGCGGGATGGCGGGATGGCGGGATGGCGGGATGGCGGGATGGCGGGATGGCGGGATGGCGGGATGGCGGGATGGCGGGATGGCGGGATGGCGGGATGGCGGGATGGCGGGATGGCGGGATGGCTGGCTGGCGGGCGGGCGGGCGAGCCGGACACGACAAGCTTCGTTACTCAGGGAAGAAGGAGGCTACCTTTTATAGGGGGAATTGACGTCAGCTTGGCTCATCAGTTACCAGGGAAACCAGCGGCTGGGGCAGGGGGCAAGTATGTAGGTAGTTACTGATTGAGCCCTATGATTAAGAGGATTGGGTAGTCATGTGAATAGTGTGTAAGTTAAGCAGGGACTGGTCAAGCAGGGCATGTACAGAGAGCAAGAGAAGCCATCTTGAGTGGCCTGACCACAGAGCCTCAATCTACAATGCTAAGATGATAATGGATAAGCCTCATCCCTGCAACTATACACACACACACACACACGCGCGCGCACACACACACACACACACCCGCACAGGTGTCTCTGAGTGTGAGGTGTAGGACTATAGGTTGATTCATGCCTTCATCATTTATTTTTTAATTATTATTTATTTTGGCCACACTATGCGGCTTGCGGGATCTTAGTTCCCCAACTGGGGATTGAACCCGGGCCCTAACCACTGGACTGCCAGGGAATTCCATATTTTTAAAGTTTTTTATTAAAGTATAGATGATTTCCAATATTATACTAGTTTCAGGTGTACAACATAGTGATTCAATATTTTTATAGGTTATACTCCATTTAAAGTTATTACAAAACAATGACTATATTGATGATTTCATTCTCTTAAAAGTTCTCAACTTTATCCTAATGGTTCTGCACATTAGAATCACCTGTAAGCTTTAAACGCTCCTAATACCCAGGCAGACCAATTAAAAAATTAAATCAAACTCTTTAGGTTGGAGATTCATCAGTTTTTAAAAATTAATTAATTATTTATTTTTGGTTGCCTTGGGGTCTTTCTTGCTGTGCGTGGGCTTTCTCTAGTTGCGGCGAGCAGGGGCTACTCTTTGATGTGGTGAGTGGGCTTCTCATTGCGGTGGCTTCTCTTGTTGTGGAGCACAGGTTCTAGGTGCACAGGCTTCAGTAGCTGTGGCATGCGGGCTTCAGTAGTTGTGGCTCACAGACTGTAGAGTGCAGGCTCAGTAGCTGTGGTGCGTGGCCTTAGTTGCTCCGCGGCATGTGGGATCTTCCCGGACCAGGGCTCGAACCCGTGTCCCCTGCATTGGCAAGCGGGTTCTTAACCACTGCACCACCAGGGAAGGCCCTCATCAGTTTTTTAAAAAGCTTTCCAGGTGTTTTCAACGTGCAGCCAAGGTTGAGAACCACTGCCTTATCTAGCCCGCTAGTTCAGTGATTTCTGCAACTGGAATCATTTCCAGGGACTTAAAAATAATACCAATGTGCTAATCCCTCCCCCTATCCAGTCTCACACCAATGGAGTCAGTATCTCTGGAAGTGAGCCTCAGTTATCAGGAGAGTTTTTAAAGCTCCTCAGGTGATTCTAATGTGTAGCCAGAATTGAGAATTGCTGCTTCTATTAATACCCTCCTAGGTGCATTTACCAGGCATTCACTGGGTATCTCTTCTGTGCTGGGGGAGGGTGGTGAGGAGCCTGGGAACAGCCAGAGGTTGGTTGTCCTCCAGCAGCCCTGGCCGCTCCTACAAAAAGAGGCAAGGAAGGATATGGGCCCAGCAGTCAGCTTTTCTCCAGTCCCCTCAAGCTGACTTTCCTGCTCATCATCTCTGGCTCAGACCTGCCGGTGCGTGCATGCACATGTGCACATGACTTTATAATTGGACCCTGGGACATGCTGAGATTTGACTCTGATTATAAATTTGGAGGCAGTGAAGTGTGGTAGGGGTGGAAGAATTGGCTTTTCCTTGCAAGGTGATTCTGTGATGTGACCAGAATATTGGTATTAAAAAAAAAATTACGAAAATCAGCACCGGTGATTATAGTTGCAGATATAACCAAAAAGGGTTTCTGAGCAAGCCAGGAACAGCCTCAACAGACAGAGGAGGCAGTGTTAGAGTGGGTGTATTTGCTGAGCCATTTGCTAAGACAATTGTACACTCGGGAAAGACAAATACCTTTATCTTTCAGGGATTATTAGATGCTGGCTCTGAGCTAATAATACCTAAATCGTTATTGCTGTGGTCTACCTGTTAAAATGAGGACTTATGACAGTTAAAGGGAAATTTGACCAAGATAGAGCTGGTGGAATTCTTCACTCATTCTGTAGCTATTTCCACACTTTCTGAGTACACAGTTGGGATAATATACTCTGCAGCTACCATAATCTTTACATTATTTCTCAGATTCATGGAGTAAGAGCCTTTATTGTGGTAAGAGCCAAGTGGAAGCCTCCCTCTTCAATGCTCCCTCTATAAGCAGAATACTCAAATCAATACTGGAAGAATTGCAAAGATGAGTGCTACCATTAAAGACTTGAAAAATGGAGGGGTACGGATTCCTATTTCAACTTAATTTAGTGGTCTGTATAATGCAGAAGACAGATGGGTCTTGGGAAATTACAGTAGGTGTAGTAACAAGAGTTAAGTCAAATTGCAGCTGCTATTCCAGGTATTTCTTTATTGTGGAAAATGAACACAGCCTCTGGCAAATGCTCTATTCTCTACCCCAATAAGCAGAGAATCCAGAAGTCTTTTGTTTTTACCTGGTAGGGATAGCAGTACACCTTCACCTTCTAGCCTCAAAATGATGGCAGCACAGCTTCTAATGTTCAGGGTCAGGGATACAAGCTGGGGCATCTGGTGCCCAGATGAGATGGAAACAGTGGTGCCTTCACCAGACATTTCTGCCCCATGATTTTGAGCATTAGCCTTTGAGGCGGTTCTTGAACAGCTCCCCACGTCACCCAACCACTTTCTGTGCCCACAGAACTTTCATAAATTTATTTTCTATTTAATGCAGGCAGAAGTATGTCTTTTGCTTACAACTAGTAACACTGACTGAGGCACATACCTCTAGAAGTCCCTGGAGGGCAGCAAACATCCTACACGGCTTGAAGTGGGGACCAGGGACGTGTCTCTTGATAGAACCAGGATTCTCATCTCCAAATACTGAAGTCACTCACGCAGATGAACAGACGTGAGGTCAGTTATCTCACTGGCTGAGCTTAGGCCACATGTGTGCCCCTTGCCAGTAGAGGAAGAGTATGTCTTAGAGCCAGACTTAGAACTGGGGAAGTTCAGCTCCAGTAAGAGGTCATTACTTGGTCAATTTCTTTTCTGAATATTTCTAAAGCAAGAAAGCCTGGGGGCTTCCCTGGTGGCGCAGTGGTTGAGAGTCCGCCTGCCGATGCAGGGGACGCGGGTTCGTGCCCTGGTCCGGGAAGATCCCACGTGCCGCGGAGCGGCTGGGCCCGTGAACCATGGCCGCTGAGCCTGCGCGTCCGGAGTCTGTGCTCCGCAACGGGAGAGGCCACGTCAGTGAGAGGCCCGCGTACCGCAAAAAAAAAAAAAAAAGCCTGAATCAGGAAGCACCTCCGTTGCCCCTTTCCTGGCAGCATCTAGTATTCACTGTTAATCTCTGTCAAAAGTGTTCCAGTTGCCTCTGGGTACCGGTCTTCTCCTGGTGCTGAGAGCCTCCTACATCTTTGACGATACTTCCTGTAGTGGGTCTGTCATGTTTTCGAATGCCTCCTCTCTCCACTCCTTCCTAATAGCATCCAGATTTTCTACTGGGGAATTATTCCTCCCCGCCCCTCATCGCGTGGAGTCCTAGTGAGAAGTGGTGGTAAGTTCAAATATTTGGGACTGATCAAGCAAAACAAAACAAAACAAAAAAAACTCATGACCACTAGATGGTAGTGGCACACAAGGAGCTGTGTGAGCGTGGCTCTGGGACAGGACTGCGGTCACGGGAAGTCCCCCATAGCGGGAGATGTTCTAGGGATAGCAGTGCTGGGCCACCCCCTGGAAGGGAAGAGGGCAAGGGACCTCCCGGGGGAGAAGGGACTCCAAGAGGGGGTTTTTGTGTCTAGGTAGGTCTCTGGGTCAGACAGCTCCAAAGGGCAGCAGTGGCTTGGGGTCTTTTATAGCTCTGGGGTTTGTCTTATCTATGGCCAGCAGATGTTGGGTGAAGTTTTGCAGGGTGTGTAAAGCGGGCAGGTGCTGAAAATATGCTTATTGGGGCTATATTTAAAGCAACTGGATGTGTACAAATTTGAGTTTGGCCCCCCGAGGGGGGGCTTTTGAGCTAATGGATCCCAGCCTGCCATGAAGTAAACACCATAGGGGTCAACGCACAACACAGGGGTTATCTATAGCCCTTTTATTGATATATGACAGGCTAATAATAACGAGTGCCTGTCTCCTGCCTCTCTCTTCCACTACAGAAGGGGAGGGAGCAGATCTTTCCTCAACCCACCCTGCTGGTATAGACAAGGGGCACTGTTTTCTGGGGCTGACAGTTGAGAGAGACAGAGAGAGAGAGAGACAGAAACAGAAACTAAAACCCTGTACTAGCTGACAGGTCTCTGGGTCCACACTCTAGCTCTGAGATGGGGTTATCAGTCAGGCTACATTCTGGTCTAAGCGACAGTGCATCCAACAATGGTTTGAACAAATAAGGGCTTATTTTTCTCACTAGTTTAGAGTTAACCGGCTGCTGCTTTTGCTTTGGGGCTCCCCAGCGTTGGGACTAGTTATCTATGTGCCCTTCTTGGTCTTTCCCCATGGTATCCAGGGGCTGTTTGAAACACCTCAGCCATTGCCCTGGCAGGGAGGAGGGGAGGAAGGGACAGCACCAGTGGTGGAATTTCCTGCTGGATGCCCCTGGCCGATTTCTGCTTTTGCCTCTGCGGCCAGAACTGAGTCACAAAGCCACCCCCGCCAGCTGCAAGGGAGGCTGGAAACGTAGTTCATGGATCCTCTGTAAGGGAGGAGAGTGAGGGAGAGGCTGGGGGCTGGGCACGGCTGTTGGGTTAGGCAGCCTGTGTGCCCCGCCTCGGGGCACTGTGTGTAGCTGATCATCTTGGAGCACGAAGTCCAGGGGCTGTACAGGGGCCCCAGCCCTTTACTGACAGGATGTATCCCCAAAGTCTAAATCAGGTTCAACAAGTATTCTCAGATGCAGGTGGTTAGGAGATCTAGAAGGCAATGATTGATTTCATGATTTCCCTAGCTCTTCCACATTTGGGAAACTGAGTCCCTGGCTGTGGTTCCTCAACACGGAAGACCACTTTGGGCATTATTCACCTTGGACCTGAGGTCACCAACCCCCTTCCAAACTTAGAGGCAAAGAGTAGAGTTTAGGTCATCACAGGAAACAGACTTCCCAAGATCAATTAAGGTATTGATCTCTCAGGTCTGATTTGGGAAACTTGAGCTCAGTCTCTAAATCTGGGACTGAATCACTCTGAACAAGTTATTAAGTCTGTGCCCAGGTTTTTCCATCTAAAAAATCTCTCCTTGCTACTAAATGATGGGGCATAATTGTTTCAGGAGCGCGTGTGCTAGAGTTAACCTGCTTGGGTGTGAATTCTGTGTGACCGCCTCCAAGCCTCAGTTTCCCCACCTATAAATTGAGGATAGTAACAGTTTGCATAAGTAACTCATTATAAGCACTCAACACGTTAACAGTTGTCATAATTGTTGGCATTACCAATGGTATACCTGTCTTGCAAGGCTATATAATAAGTCCTTTTGGTTTTGCGATCGTAGCATCCTTTATAGAGACCTACACACAATTCCTCGGGAAATATATTCAGCTCTGAGATCCCTTGCGTTTGTGTGTGCTGTGCCACTGCCTGGAATCCACCCCTGCCCCACCTTTCCGCCCAGCAAACATCTATTCCTTCATCAAGATCCCACTCAAGGGTAACTCCCTTAATTACCCAGCCTTCTCCGCCCACTTGTCCAGCTGAGTGGCATGGCCTGTGAGAGTTCCAGCTCTCCTGGGTGGCAGCCACAGAAAAACCACTGGGCATCATTGAGCAGTGTAAGGATGCTTGAGTGTCTCATAGAACCTGAGGGCCTCAGAAATTGCCTGGAGCCCAGAGAAGCAGGGCTGCAGGAAGCACTTTCTTCTCTCTTGGTGCATCAGCTTCTACTTTTTCTCTAGTCGCAAACTGGCTCTAGAGCGCAGGCTCAGTAGTTGTGGCGCACAGGCTTAGTTGCTCCGCAGCATGTGGGATCATCCCGGACCAGGGCACGAACCCGTGTCCCCTGCATTGGCAGGCGGACTCTCAACCACTGTGCCACCTGGGAAGCCCTCCTTCAAGGAATATTAGTTAAGGTTCTTAACTGAGCAAACTTAGCAAAAAACTTCTGAGAGCTAAAGCCAAGAGTGGGACTATATTGGGGCATCTCATAGAAAGAGTTGGTTGTTCAACTCTTTGCTTGAGAGGACCCAGGGGAGCATCTGGGGATGCGGCCACAGGAGTTAGTGACCCTCCTCTCTAGATCTCTAGATCCTCTAGTTATTTCCTGCCTCTATACGTTTCTGTTTCAAAATCCCGATTCCCAGGAGGCCGAATCTGACCAGCCCTGATGGGTTGCTGAGCAGTTTGGCCGGGGAGGGCAGGGTATATCTATCATAAGGACATGGTTGTGGAGCCCTCCCTGTGTATGTTGGCGTGCAGTTCTCAGAGAAGAAGGTTTTGGGAGCTGGGGAGTTAGTTCAGGCCATAGTGAGAAGAGCCCCGAGTTTGGGGCCAGGAGTTCAGCCTTGCCTGAACCTTTACAGGGACCTTGGGCAAGTAGCTTGCTTTCCCCCAGTTCCCTGTGAACCTGTTTCCTCATCTATAAAACTGGGGAGTTGGGCTGAAAGACCACAGGGATCCCATGACATTCTGTCCATTCACACGTTCTCTTTTTCTGGAACTCACCACCCAGTAGCTAAACTTCTGAGACGTCCCCAGAAGGGTCTGAGAAATGTAAGCAGATCCTTAGAGTGATCAACTCCTGCCAAAGACTCAGCCCTCAGGGACCCAGCACATTTCACTCCATGCTGCTCACAGATGACACTTATCCACGAATAGACCTCAAGGGCTCAAATACTAAGGATTTTCCTGTGGTATCAGGAGATTGTGAGAGAACAGGGTGCGTACCAGCTTGAGAAACAGGCGCTCTTTGTTTTGTCTTACTGACAGGTTAATCTCTGTTAACATAAAGGCATCCTTTCCTTAATTTTAACTGTCTCAAATTTGAGGGATGCTAACTCCCCCCATTAAAGAATCTTCCTACCTAATTGAGATCGTCCACTTAAGTGCCAATTATGACCTAAGGAATGCAATGGGAAATAGTTCATAAAGAAATTGTCTTCTTCCAGGACTTCCAGAACATACCAAGGGCCACAATTCTTCAACGAGGCTCAAACCAAGCCAGCATCTGGTTCTCTGTGATAACTTCATTACGTAATTCATGTGTAAAGGTAAACACAACAATAGGTGTGAATGTTGCAGGACAGCTGAGTCTAGCGCTCTGCTACTTCCTTTCTGGGCTTCAGTTTTCCCAAATGTACAATGATTGAGTTGGACTAGATACTTTCAACGTCTGCACTCACAGCTTCAATGTTTACGACTTCCAAGACACGCTGATTTTTCAAGGACACAGGCCAAGTTGAGAGAAATTAACATGGCCTCTTACTGCCGGCTCATGTGTGATAAAAAAGGAAATGTTTCCCTATTTTTGCTCCCACCTCTCGGCTTCTTGGTCCTTGGGGCAGAATGCGTACCAGCAGAGAGCAGAGGTTACCAATTTTCTTTCCAAAGACATCCTGAGATAAGATAAGCATCTTTCAAAAATCAGCATTTGCACTTCTTGACTTCCTCCAATACTCTATTGAAATTGCCTTTGGCAAAGTGTCATTGGCGATTGCCCAGCTGCCAGATCTAGAGGATGTTTTCCTTTCTTGGCCTACGGTGCCTCCAAACATTCTCCTACTGTGGCACCTGTGATGCTACGCTTTTCTGGCTTCCTTCAGCCCCTCGGAGGTTCTTTCTTAGCCTGCTTGTTGGTCCGGTTCTTCACTCAACCGGGAAGTACTGGTGTCTTGCGGGGCTCAGGCCCAGACCCCTCCTCCGAGCTCTTCAAACTCTCACGCGTTGCTTGGCTTCTAATGCCGCCTGTCTGCAAATGTCTCCCAGCCCTCTGGCTGCAGCTGGACCTTCCTCCCCATCACAGGGTCCTCGCCCTCAACGTGTGAGCTCATCACCTTCATTCCCCGACCCCCACCCTCACTGCCCAGCCCTCTGCCTCCCAAGTTCCCTCTCAGCAAACAAAACGCCCCGATTCACTCTGATACCCAAGCCAGAAACCAGGGAGCCGTCCTTGGCCCCTCTCCCTCCCTCACCCTGTATATCCGAGCGGTCCCCAAGCCCCGGAACCCCTAGACTGTCTGGACTCTGTCCCTTCTCTGCTTGCTGCCCCCCACCCCCGGATGGGCTCTGTGTGAAGCTGTGAAGCGCTTCTCGTGGGTTATCTCACCCACAGGCGCCCTAGGCGGCGGGTGTGACTGGAGAACTTGAACTGAGCTATGTGTGACTCCAGAACCCACACTCTTAGCCACTGACTTGAATCTGTGGCGAGAACGGGAGGAATTCTTTTTTCTTTTCTGTTACTGTCACTTGAGTATTAAAAAAACCACTACGAATGATTACTAACTGGTCAGAAAACCGACGCCAAATGGTTTACATTCAGCAAAGAAAACAAAAGCCAGAAATCCTTTTCACGCGGTGGTGCAACAGGACGGCCCACTGGAAAGGCTTACCTACTGAGCCCAGGAACCTCGCCTTCCTCTTTCCCAGGCTGGCAATCCCGAGACTAAGGTCTGAATGGATCTGAATGCCCGCCCCCCCTCAAGCAAGGGCACCTGTGACTTGTTTTCGCTCCCTTGTGCTGCAGCATGAGGCCCGATAAAGCCTTGCCTGAATTTCTCGTCTGGCCTTTTATCGACTTCTAATGATTAAAGAGTCCAGGGCCCCGAGTCAGTAACCATGACCCCAGAAAACAGCAACCTGGCTCACCCGCTCCCCAATCCCTAACTTCCTAAGAGCTGGAGGGCCCTTGGGTCCTATCCCTCCTCTTTCCTTTTGTTACCCACACAGGTTCTTGGACTCTTTAATCAACAGAAATCAAGAAGAAGCCAGATAAGAGATTCAGGCGAGGCTTTACTGGGATTAGCGCTGCAGCACGAGGGAGTGAAAGCAAGTAACAAGTGCCTTTGCTCTCCCCGAGGGGGCTCAAGCTGCTTCCTTAAATGGGTAACAACGGGGGTGGGACAGACGGCTGGCTTAGGTGGTCTGCCCAGCCCCCTTGGTGGTGCCCTGAGCAGGGATCATGCTCAGTACCCTGTTTTTGTTCCCGGCACCTCAGAAATAGCAGTTGGTTTGTGGTCTTTTTGTGCATAGTTATTTTTAGTCCCTTATAGTTTCTTTGTATTCTGTTGCTCGGGGAGATGTTTGCTCAGGTGCAATCACTCCACTAGAGGGTCTCAGGTCCCAGCCTGTCTCAATTTCACCCCAGAGAAAGAGGCCCAGAGAGACGCCCACAGGTGTTGGGAAGGCTTACGGGGTGGGGGCGGGGGACTCCTGACCCAGGGCTGCTCCTCTCTCATCTAAGCTCCGTATGAACTGAACATGCATCCCGTGGACCAGCCAGGGGTCTAAGTCAGCAACCACCACATTGTTTTCTAGGGAAAAGGAATCTTGAGGGCCAGGAGAAGTGTTCGCCGGTCCTCTCCTGAGTAAGATGGGCATGGTCTGAGTAGGGGATCCAGCCCAACTTCTGAATTGAAATAAATCTGAACTAAAATGTCTTGGATCCCTCCCCCAGGCCTGAAGTCCTGTGATAAGAATGGCCTGTGCTAACTCATGGAACTTAACCCTTAAACAACCACAGCACCACTAGCAGTAGCAGAATAGAGCTTTGCACCCAAATCTCAGGCCCCGAGCAGGCCTGGAACCCCAGCCAAGACTTTCTGGTGGGCTGACTGGAAGTTCTGCCCACCTGAAATGAGAGTTCTGTTCTACGGTTTTATGACTCTGTTTAATGAGAATGGCTTAATGAGAATCCGACTTTCAGCAGACAGTGTCCGGATGGAGGCCCCCGGCCCACTTCCCGTGGTCATCCCCGCCCCTTGGAGGGATGGACTTCCTCATACGCATACACAGCACTTCATCGATGTAGATGGTATTCTCCTTGACTTGGATCTCCTCCTGCAGGGCGAGCTGCCTGCCATTCAGGCCTTGCAGCTCTACTTGAGCTTGGGCTAATGTTTCCTTTAATCTAGGAGAAGAGGAAGAACACTAGGGAATAACTTATGGCTCTACATCACTATTTCAGGGGGAAAAATGTATTCATATATTCAGCGCAGGATCCAAATTGATGTGTCTTCCTCCTTTCTCCTCCTTAAGACAGAGATTTCAAATTGGCGGCCCTGGGCCATGTTCACAAGGCAGATAAACCCATGAACTGCCAACATTTAAAACTGTAGATTTTACCTAAACATCTGGAGTTGGACTTCAGAAAAATGTAAACATTGGGATGCATTCCCTGCATGGTAGCAACTGGTGGGAGTTAGGAGAGACTGCCCTCTAGAAAAGAA
Organism: Delphinapterus leucas; assembly: GCF_059928025.1. NCBI lineage: Eukaryota > Metazoa > Chordata > Mammalia > Artiodactyla > Monodontidae > Delphinapterus > Delphinapterus leucas. Next base: position 18,174,490 of record NC_143147.1, on the reverse strand, counting down.
CCCCTCAAACGCGAAAGATGCAAAGGTCTTTAGGCCCGCCCGGCATCACCCACGATGACATTGCCTAACCCTGCTCACAGGCCAGGTTTAAATGGAGCCCCAGTAGCCCTGTGCCTACCTTGCGACGTTGTGGGTGATCTCATCGACTTCCTTGATCAGCCTGTACTGTGCACCATCGTGACACAGCTCCACATTAGGCCGATGTGTCCTGGTCTCCAGACGTGTATGAGCCACCTTGGCAGGTCCTTCTTGGTCAAGGATGGCTTTTTCAAGAACTGTGATATTTTTCTCCTGGGAGGCAATCTCTTCCATGACCTTACAAAAAGGATTAGAGGAGGTGAGGCCAGGGTGCGTTCCTCAAAACTCAACAGCAGACGCTCTTAGGAGGTTAGGAAGAGGAGACCTCCGATACCTACCCGAGCAGGACCCCAGAAAGAGTCTGATCCCTCTTCACTACAGCAGTGATTGCTCATGGGCAAGGTAACTCACCCAACCCTAGAACCTCACAGATGGAACGGACACAGGTGGCCACTGTTGCCTCTTCTCCTTCCCAAATATGTGGATTCCCTCAGCAAAGGCTGAAGGCTGCCCATTTACCTCGGTATAAAGTACCTTTGTATCATGAGCGGAATGCTGCCTATTTCCTTACCAATCCACCCACTAGTACTGTAACTGAAGGTGGGGTCCGGCTGCTCGCCGCTCAAAAACCATTAAAGAGGCCGGGTTGCTGGAAAGGAAAGTTTGCTTTATTTTGAATGCCGGCAACCAGGGGGGCGGGCGGGGAGGGCAGACGCCTGTCCAAAGGCCAACTCCCCAGCACAACTGGACAATCAGTGGGCAAGAGCTTTTATAGACGGAGGGAGGGCGCTACATGCAGAAACAGCACAGTCACCTCTGACAGTCACCTTGGTATTGGTCATCAGTGGTCTGACCGGCATCATCTTGACTGTTTTGAGTACAATTCATCTTCAGTTCCGGGGTCGGTTTGCTCCCATTTCCTTGAGACCAATTCTCAGAATTGCAGCAGCTTATGTCATGGCTACAGTCTGGTCATCATGTCGTTAACTTCTTCCATCTGCTGGGGGTTTCAGTACCTACAAGACAGCTCACAGGCTACGGCTCAGAATATTATCTACAGCCCTTGAGGAGGAACTAAAGGTCTTTGACTTTGCTTAATGACTAAACTATTATTATTTGGTCTCCTTTGACTGTTTTCCTTTGTTTCTGTATTTTCTCACTTCTCTGATTAAACTTATTCTTTGGCTGAAGTTTTTCCACAGACAGATGGCAGGCTGAGGACACAGGGGGAGGGGAGCAAGGACCATAGGGTCCTGCTCTGTTTCAGTACCAGTTCTGCCCCCTAGAAGCCTGAAGAAAGGGTGAGCAGTTTAATCCGAGTTTTGTTGGTTTCTTTGATGGTGGCTTTGTGCAAAGAAAAGATTCCTTTGAAGCTACTTGGGTTTTTAGATTAATATTTCACTAGTTTAAAATTTTATTTCTTCCTTGTTTTTCTTTTTAAACTTCTCATCATGGGAATTTCCAAACATACATGAAGGTAGGTAGTATAATGAACCTCATGGACCCAACATCAATTTAAGCAATGATCAATACATGGCCAATCTCGTTTCATCTATAATGCCCTCTATGCACCCCTGCCATCAGCTTATTTATTTTAAAGGAACTCCCAGATATTATATCATTTCAGTCTAAAATACTTGAGTATGTGTTTCTAAGTTATAAGGACTCTTTTTTTTTCTTTTAACATAATGACAATACTTTTTATCACACACAGACGAAAGAAGGATTCTTTATTATTATCTAAAATCTAGTGTTCAAATTTCCCTCAGTGTCCTTTTTTTTTTCCGGTAAGAGTTGGTATGTTTAAATTAGAATTCGAATGAGGTCCACACATTACATCTGGTTTTCTTAATGTTTCTTTTTTCTTTATAAATTTATTTATTTTTATTTTTGGCTGTGTTGGGTCTTCACTGCTGTGCGCGGGCTTTCTCTAGTTGTGGCGAGTGGGGGCTACTCCTCGTTGCAGTGCGTGGACTTCTCATTGTTGTGACTTCCCTTGTTGCAGAGCACAGGCTCTAGGCGCGTGGGCTTCAGTAGTTGTGGCACGCGGGCTCAGTAGTTGTGGCTCGCGGGATCAGTAGTTGTGGCGCATGGGCTTAGTTGCTCTGCGGCATGTGGGATCTTCCCGGGCCAGGGCTTGAACCCGTGTCCCCTGCATTGGCAGGCGGATTCTTAACCACTGTGCCACCAGGGAAGCCCGTCCCTATCTTTTAATTTGGAGGCTGTCGCCTCCGTTTGCCGAGCCTCTTCATGACCACGGAGGCTTCTGACCAGGTGATACCCAGCTGGAGCCTTTCCTCATAGAGCCTAGGTTGGTATCTCCAGGTGGGGGCAGGGAGTCTCACCTGATTTGTTTCAGTCCATCATTTGAGCCTGTCCAGACCATTTTGGACGCTCATTTTATTTTACTTTTAAAAAACATTTATTTATTTGTTTATTTATTTTTGGCTGTGGCACGTGGGATCTTTGTTGCGGCATGTGGGCTCATAGTTGCGGGATCTTAGTTGCGGCACGCGTGTGGGATCTAGTTCCCCGAGCAGGGATCGAACCCGGGCCTCCTCATCGGGAGTGCGGAGTCGCACCCACTGGACCACCGGGGAAGTCCCTGGATGCTCGTTTTAGATGTTGCTGCCAAGGCCTCAGCCACACAGCTCCCAGCTCCTGCAGGATCTCCTCCGGCAGGATGGGGCTTCTCACAGGCCTCTGCCAAGCCCAGCTTCTTGCCTCTTCTCTTACGGTGGGGACCCTCCTCCCCGCTGCCTTCCTAGCTCAGATCCATCTTTCAAGGCCTGGACTAAGTTCTTACTCCACCAGGGAGCCTCTTGACTAGTCTTTGGCTACGTTTACCATTATTACTATCGTTGTTGTTGTTCCTATTATTAGCTGCTACAGCGGCCAATTCTTATTGATTATCTATTATATTGATTATATGTATAAGCTATGTAAATGTACGTATATATATGTGTGTGTGTATAAAATCGGTATGTGCCAGGCATTGTTCTAAATATTTTATTTGGGTTGTCTAATTTTACCCTAACCAACTCTGGGAGGTGAGTACTGTTGCTGTCCCTATTTTATCAATGAGGAAATCAAGGAACAGGGAGCTTTTTTCTTGTTTTGGCCGCGCAGCGTGGCATGTGCATGCAGGATCTTAGTTCCCCGACCAGGGATGGAACCTGTGCCCCCTGCAGTGGAAGTGCGGAGTCTTAACCACTGGACCACCAGGGAAGTCCCAGGAACAGGCAGCTTAAGTGTATTATAAATGTTTTAAATTTTCTATACATTATGATGTTCTGACATCATAAAAAACCTTTCTGGCTGGGAGAAACTGCCCCTCCCTGGGCTCTTCGATACTTAGAGACGGCGAAGGACCAGCCTGAGCAGGCCTTGCATCTGCAAGCCCAGAGCCCTCCCTCCTCTCTCTGCCCTTTCAGCCCAGGAGGCCATCTTGCTCTGCCTCAGTCATCCCAGGGCCGGGTGCCAGGCACCTGGGGACCATTCCATAGCCCAGAGCCCACTGAGGTTATTCACACTAGCTGATCCTGAAGTGCTACCCTTGCCCTGCCTTGGGGGTCCTGAGGAAACCCCAATAAAGGCCGTGGCCTCCACCTTCCCCTTGCTCCTGTCATCTGCCGCCTGACCACCCTAGTGTGTTCTCCATGTGGCCCTGCGTGGGGAGCCCTGCCTCCTGTCTCTAGGACCTGTGAATACGATATAAACTTTGTTTTTTCCTGAGCCCCCTGTCTCCTTATGGCTACACTTGACTGACCATCTCATAAAAGAACACAAAACATTAAGTAGCCTCCCCAAGATCACACAGCAAGTGTTGAAGCCCCATTTCGAACCCAGGCTGTCTGGCTCCAGGCTCTACACGCTTACCCACAAGGCTCTTCTACCTGTCGTTTTGCGGACTATTGCAGTATAATTTTTGATGACGTTCTGGTTTGCCCTGCTCATCACAGAGATAAATCTTTTCTTACAATTAGACTCTGGGCTCATGGAAGGCAAGGGAGGAATCCAGCAGAAGGACAAGGTTGTGGTAGTTGAGCAGGCCTGGGGCTAGAGCAGTGATGCACCTGCGACCTGGGGTCCCTTCCGCTCTCCATGGCTGCTTCACCATCAGTGAAAAGCAAGGAGTGGGCCAGCAGTGGCCACATCGGGTAGCTGTAGCTGTCCCAGTGTTACAGGTGAGGCGGAAGGCTCAGAGAGCTCGAGGCGTCTGCTTAAGTCACTCAGCTGGTCTGTCGCAGGACTGGAACGTGGGCCCTCAGATCCTCAGTCCAAATTCAGCCCTTGTTCCACTGGACTCTACCCAGTGTCCCTGAGCTTAGCCTGCGGACGGTCCCATATGCTCAGGATCCAGCGGTCCTTGCTGGTGAGGGACATGGGCTACAGCCGGCTTACTGGGCTCCAATTGTTAAGCATTCAGGAATTCTGCCAGACCTGTGTTAAATGGGTAACTTGAAACTGACCATGGTGGAAGGATTTACACCACAGAAATCTGCAAATTCTATACATCAGGGGCTTTTTTCTCCTCTGGGAGCCGGTTACCAGCAAACGGCTGGATAACCAGACAACAAGCCAGAATCCCAAAGTTGCATCTGGGTTTGGAGAAATCGGTTGCACTCAACTCACGGAACTTCAGAGTCATAAAGGACGTATAAGGGACTTCCCTGGTGGTCCAGGGGGTAAGAATCTGCACTCCCAATGCAGGGGGCCCGGGTTCGAGCCCTGGTCGGGGAACTAGATCCCGCATGCCTGCTGCAACCAAGAATCCGCGTGCTGCAACTAAGTCCGCATGCTGCGACTGAAAGATCCTGCACACCGCAACAAAGATCCCGTCTGACGCAACTAAGACCTGGCGCAGCCAAAATAAATAAATAAAAATAAATCTTTTTTTTTTTTTTTAAAAAGAACGTATAAGAGCATACGGTGCATCTCTATGCTCCACAGAAGGACGAACTAAGGCCCAGAGAGGGGAGACAGCCTGTTCTTTGCAGCAATGAGTACGAGAGGCCCAGAGCGGGGCCAAGGCCCGCTCCAGTCCCCCAAAGCCCAAAGCCTGCTGCTAAGATGGAGAGAGCGGAGTGACCTCTACTCCTTAGTACACAGGATCACAAGCCCTGAAGGCCATTCTAGGTTTACAGGGTAAAACCTTCTGAAGGTGCTCTTCCATGGCCCCCCCAGGGAGCTCACCTTGGCCAGATGAGCAGCCAGCTTGTCCCTGGCGTCCTTGGTCTCCTTCAGCCCATTCTTGAATGCGGTGTCCACCACGTCACATTGCCTGCTTAGGTCGTTGGCCGTCTGGGACAAGGTTCGGTCCACGAGGGCCTTCAGCGTCAGAGAGCTGTTCCTCTGCTTGTCGGCCTTCTCCACGTTGGTGTTGGAGAAGTCCAACCAGTCTTCCAGACTCACAGAGCTGAAACAGGACCCATGCATTCATTCATAGCATGTTTGGGCTGGGTGTGTGGGTATGGCGGTAGGACAAGCTACTGGAAACCCACAGGAAGTTAAGCCTCCCTCCACCATCAGAAGCACCTAGAACGTTTCCCCATCTCTAGGCAGAGCGAACGGTGGTCTGTCAGTGGCAATAACTGTCACTTTGGGGAAACCTACTTACTCTGTGCCAGGCTCTGGGCTGGTACTTTACAGACATCCTCTCATTTAATCCTCACGATGGCCTAGTGAGCTAACTTTCATACCCCCATTTGACAGATGAGGAAAACTGAGGCTCAGAAAGTTGGAGTACCTTCGTCAAGGTCACATAGGTAGAGACAAGTTAAGTATCAAAGTAAATTATAATAGTAACAGATTATAACACACTGAATAAAACAGGAGAACATGAGTCCATACTGGAATGCTATAAAGAAATGAATAAATTGCTAGTTTGACAAGGAACTGCTTTATATAACACTTGAGGAATCTCAAAATAATGTTGACTGGAAGGAAAGGGACACACGAGATACATAGTACATGATGCTATTTAATAAATGCAAAAGTAGGCACAAGAAACCTATTAGAAATCAGGAATGTGGTTCTCTTTGGGGAGCAGAGAGGAGGTATTCATTAAGAGGGGACAGGGTGGAGGTTTTGGTATTGGTGGTAATGTTTTATTTCTTGGCCTGGTTGGTGGTTACATGGAGACTGTTTGCTGTGTGACTAGAGGCAGCCTCTGAGATGGTCCCCAGTGACCCCCTGTGTCTCCTGGTGTTCACACCTTTGTATAGTCCCCTCCCCTTGAGATGTGTGATGAACTCATTGACTCATCTCTCCTGAATAGACATAATGAGAGGTTATTTCTAGGATTAGGTTGAAAGAAAATTGTGGCTTCTGTCTCGGCTGCCCTCTCTCTCTTGCTTCCTTTTGGATCACTCGCTGTGGGAGAAGCCAGCTGCCACGTCCTGGGACAGCTCCGTGGAGCAGCTCGGGTGGCAAGGCCTGTCATAACCACACGAGCCAGGTCAGAAGTGGGTCTCCCTCACGGTTGTGCCTTTGGATGAGACTGCAGCCCCAGCAGACCCCTTGACTACAACCTCATAAGATGTGAGCCAGAGGCGCCCAGCTGAGCCATGCCTGTGCTCCTGACCCACAGAAGCTGGGAGGTAACACACGTTTATTGTTTTTAAGCTGCTAAGTTTTTGGGGTAACTTGTTATACAGCAAAAGAGAACTAAAACCATGATAATTCATTAAACTGTTTACTATTATATGTGCATTTTTCTTTTCTTTCTTTTTTTTTGGCTACACCGCATGGCTTGTGGGATCTTAGTTCCCCGACCAGGGATTGAACCCGGGCCCCGGCAGTGAAAGTGCCAAGTCCTAACCACTGGACCGCCAGGGAACTCTTGTGCAGTTTTCTATATGTATGTTTTACTTCAAAAAGAACGTTTTAAAAATTAGAATGAGTTAGGTCTGTGATGTAATGTTACTTGAAAAATGTAAGTTAGATGTTACAGAAAAGGTACATGGTACAATCCCATTTTTGTAAAGAAACAAAATTTATTTGTGTAGGTGAGTGTATACATATGTTTGTAAGAACATACAGATAACACTGGTTATCTCAGGGGGTGTAATGATAGAAAGGAGTAGATATGGGGAAATTATTAACTTGCCCTTTCTACATTTTTAAATCCTTTTACTTGTTAAAAATGCAAATAGGTAAATGAATAAATTTGAAAGGTTTAAAGATTTTATATCAGGGACTTCCCTGGCGGTCCAGTGGTTAAGACTCTGTGCTTCCACTGCAGGGGGCGTGGGTTCAAACTCTGGTCGGGGAACTAAGATCCCGCATGCTGCACCCACCCCCAAACCCCAAAGTTTTCTTTATATCAGACTTTCTTAAAGTGGGGGCAACCCAGAGGACCGAGGCGCCTGTGGGTCCTGTGTCAGGGTACTCACTGCTCAGCGCCCGCCTTTGCCCCAAGCCTGCCTCTTCCCAGCTCTCAGCCTGCATTCAGGATGATGTGCTAGGTCCTGCCTGCCTCTCTGAGAAGCACTATGATGACACACAGCAGGGAGGAGGACAGCAGGGCCAGGCCAGCAGGGACCCACTCACTTTGCTTCAACCCTCACGATGTTCTCAGAATATTTGATGTTTGGCGAGTTGTTGTTGAGTGAGAAGCAGATATCATCAATGGTCAGGGCTGTAAACTTGTCCCTCAAGTCCTTTTCAAGACTGTACTTGGCAGAGCGGTTCAGCCTGAAGGGAGAAGGTAAACTGGGTTTCTCCCTCTGGAATGCCTAGGTGGCACCTATACCAGGTTCTTGGGACACCATGGAAAATGAAGCCAGTCTAGTGCAATATGGCGACACTTCCTCCCACCTTCCCATCCGCTCAACACACACACACACACACACACACACACACACACCATTAGACACTTGGTGACAAATTAACATATCCAAGCCAGGACTTCAAGATCTTCCCTCCAAATGTGACATTTTCTGATGTCACCACTGTGGCATCTTTGTGAGGGGTCAGCTCCAGTGTCCTCCAGTTTACTATCAGGGGTGAAATCTGGCCGCACCCCAACCCTCCACCAGAGGGTGACTGTCACGCATGAGAGGTTGTCTTGGTCTCATTCTGAGTGTTCCCGGGCCACCTTGGGGCATGGAAAGTGCTTGTAGGGTATTAAATCCCATTCTTTCTGGGCCATGGAGCATGGCCTTGGTGGGCACCACCTTTTCTAGATAACGCCCAGTGGAGATGTGAGGGCAGGTCCCGCATGGCCATACCTGATCTGCTCGGACGTCTCCTCCAGGGTGCGGGTCAGCAGGGCCATCACCCCCCGGATGATCTCCGCCTCCTTGATCAGCTCCTGCTCTACCTCATCGTGGACCAAGTCAATGCCAACTCGCTTCTCCCTGACCGAGAGAGAGGTGGATGGTCATCCCACGCGCGGAGGAAGGCAACTCAAAAGCTGCTGACTTTTAAAACTGTCTGGACAACTGGACCAAATCCATCCGGATGATGTGATGGGGGATGTACATTAGTTGGTGTCTATGCGACTTCAAAATATCCAAAACATAATGAGGAAAAATTAATCGGTGACTGGTTACTTGCTCTGAAATATCCCAGCTGGACTTTGGGCCTCAATTTGGCCATCGGTTCTGAAGCCTTTTACTTTTTACCTGTTTATTGGAAACACTGTCTTCTGACTTAGAATTTTAAAGACATGTGTTTCCTTCCTTGATCCTCTGACAAGGATTGAATCCAAAAAGATGCTCTATAGTAACAATAGTAATAGTCATAATGATGCCAAAATTAGTAGTACCCCCGCCACTGAGCACTTACTATGAGACAAGCATTGTGCTGAGCTTTTCATGCGGATATTCCTTCTCACGTAACCTCTCAAGTACAGGTGAGGAAACTGAGTTTCAGAGAGATTACGTAACTCACCCCCTGTCACAGAACTAACTGGGCATCACTCATGTTTTTAACCACTTACTCCCAAAATTGATCAGTCACTGTCTGGTAGTTTATTCTTTTCCACCTGCATGATAGTACTAGGGAGGAAGTCTCCACTCACCAGCTGTGTGACCCTCAGGCACACTGTATAACTTATCTGTGCCTTGGTTTCCTCATCTGTGAAATGGGCATAACTATTAGTACTTCCTAGGGTTGTGGCAAGGGACAAAGGAGATAAGAAAGCAGATGGCACTGTACCTTCCACAGAGGAGCATGTACTCAATCCATATATGTCCTCTACATCCTAGTTACCCTTAGGTGTAGACTTGAGCCAACTGGATGTTGGCCTCTTTGATCACCTGCTACTTCCCTGTGCCTCACAAACTCTCTAAATCTGGCTGGGAGGTTGCTGCCTGGTTGCTGCAGAGGGGGTCCTGGCTAAGCTCACTGAGGTAACAGGGTTTTCTGGGAAGGAGGAAGAGTATGGACAGAGTCACAGTGCATTTGGGAAGCTGCAAGCAGCTCAGCACCCCTAAGTACATCCCACTGTTGGGGATGAGATATGGCCCTGGAGGGATCACTGGGGCCCCAACCATGATGGACCTTGTTTTTGAAGCTAAGAAGTTTGAATTTTATTTTGAAGGTACTAGGGCAAAGCATTGTAATGAAAGGATTTTAAGCATGGAGTGACCTGGAAAGATCTGCATTTGGGAGGCTTCGTTCAATAGCTAGTGTGGAGGATGCACTCGATTGGAGGGGGCTGTGCTGGCAGAAGGGTGCCCCACCTAGGGCTGTGACAGGCATCAGGTCTGCAAATCAGCATCACCCCAGAGCAGAAAGGATCGTCCTACTCATAGGACTTACAGGAGGGAAATTATAGTAAAAAGGTATGTTTGCACAGCGCTCTCTGGATTACAAAGTGCTTCCATGTGGCTCTGTGTATAGGAGCAGACTTGCCCTCTAGTAACTGTACCTGCTCTGCCTGCCCAAAATAAAGACCACCATTTCCCAGTTTCTATTGGTGTGGCCATGTGACTAAGCTCTGGTCAACGGGATACAAGTAGAAATGGTGAATGCCAAACCCTTATTATTACTACTTGTTGGCATGTAGATGTAATGGCTGGAGCTCCAGCTGCCATCGTGAGTCACGAGGTAACCTTGGGAGTAAAAGCCACACACATGGAGCAACAAGATAGTGGAGCAACATGACAGAAAAGGCCTGGAAGCCTGACACTGTGGCACACCATGCCAACCCTGAACTATCTCCAGACTCCTTAAATGTGAGAGAGAAAGAAATTATCTAAGTTCAATGTTATTTTGCCCTTTTCTGATTACCCACTGCCAAACCTAGTCCTAACTTATATTTAAGTTAGTCAAGAGCAGAGTTTAGACATGAGCCAAGTCCAGTGCTCCTCCCACTGCCCATCACCCTGGGCATGCGAGATAATTTCAGGCTCTAAAAGAACACTTGCTCATTTGTCTCATTCTAACCCATCACCTAGCACAGTCAGCTTTTACCTCTTCGCAATTCATTGCTTACAACAGATGATTCATTAGAGGAACCTTCCCTCCTACCTGTATTCCAGACACTTCTCAGTGATGTGCAAGGGTTCTTTAAAGCTCTCCAGGGCTTTCTCCAATCTGGTCTGATAGATGAGTAGATTTTCGGTCGCGTGCACCAGCTGCTCAAGTTTATCATCTAACTCCTTCTTCCAGAACCTGACTTCCTCAAGCCTCTGCTCTGAAGCACACAGAGAAGTCACACCAGGATTAATCTATTTCCAATGTAGCCAACTCTTAGATTAGAAACTTGAAGACTATTGTAAACCTACCCGAGATACTTTCTTTTCTTCTTAGAGCTGTGCTACTTGGGGCATCTTTACATCTCTGAGTTAGGAAGGAAGGAAGGAAGGAAGGAAGGAAGGAAGGAAGGGGAGGGAGGGAAGGAGGGAGGGAGGAGGGAGGAGGGAGGGAGGGAGGGAGGGAAGGAAGGAAGGAAGGAAGGAAGGAAGGAAGGAAAGAGGGAGGGAAGGAGGGAGGGAGGGAGGGAAATAAGAATATATTTCTTCTTACATTCAACATCAAATTAATCCAAAGACCATTCTACACCCATTGACTCTAATTCTTCAAAGCCCACTGTTTTTAATAACTTTTAATTTTGTCAAAGACACAAATATATATTGTTTGAAAAGTCAAACAGTTTGACAAGTATTACAATTCTCTGACCCATCCCTACCCACCCCCACTTTCTGGAAGCAACCTCTTTTTAAACACTTTTAGTATTTCTTCTGGCATTTGCTTACCTGGCTATTTATTCATTATCAGTTTTAAGATTACCTATTGATTTCCTATGATGAAAGATAAGAGTTTGCTCTTACACGACTTATACAACACACTTCTGACCTTTCAATCTTCCCAATATAGCTGTGTCACCATGTTGTTAAATAATAATTTAATGTTTGTTTATATTATTGTAGGTATGTAAATATTATTTACACCCAAACCATCATACCATGATACTATGATAAATTTACTTTCTTATACAACTTTAAAAAAATTTTTTTTTGGAGTAGAGCTGATTTACAATGTTGTGTTAGTTTCAGGTGTCCAGCAAAGTGAATCAGTTATACATATACATATATCCATTCCTTTTTTAGATTCTTTTCCCATATAGGCCATTACAGAGTACTGAGTAGAGTTCCCTGTGCTACACAGCAGGTTCTTACTAGTTATCTATTTTATATAAAGTAGTGTGTATATGTCAGTTCCAATCTCCCAATTTATCCCTCCCCCCGCTTATCCTCTGGTAACCATAAGTTTGTTTTCTACATCTGTGACTCTACTTCTGTTTTGTAACTAAGTTCATTTGTTAGATTCCACATATAAGTGACATCATATGATAATTTGTCTTTCTGTGTCTGACTTACTTCACTCAATATGACAATCTCTAGGCACCCATGTTGCTGCAAATGGCATTATTTCGCTCTATTTTGTGGCTGAGTAATATTCAATTGTATATATGTACCACATCTTCTTTATCCATTCATCTGTCAATGGACATTTAGGTTGCTTCCATGTCCTGGCTATTGTAAATAGTGCTGCAATGAACATTGGGATGCATATATCCTTTCAGATTATGGTTTTCTCCAGATATGTCCCCAAGAGTGGGATTGCTGGATCATATGGTAGTTCTATTTTTAGTTTTTTGAGGAACTTCCATATTGTTCTCCATAGTGGCTGTACCAATTTACATTCCTGCCAACAGTGTAGGAGGGTTTGGAACGCCTATAGGTATTGAGCCTCCCAGATGGATCCTCTAATTTTGTCTTTTCTCTCTTGTTTTCTATCTAGCTCTTTGTCTTTTTTTTTACTTTCTGGAGATACTTCAACTCTATCTTTCAACCCTTCTTTTGACTTAAAAGAATATTCTGCTCTCATATTTTTAATTTCCAAGAACACTTTCTTGTTCTCTGAATGTTCTCTTTTTTAAGAGTCTTCTTGTTCCATAGATGCAATGTCTTTTCTAAATTCCCTGAGGATCTTATAGTGTTATTTTTTCTTTTGCTCTGTGTACTTTCTTTAGTTTTGTTTGTTTCAGTGTTTGCCATTTTAGAACCTTCCCTCACATGTTTGGTGATCTTCATCTGGTCATATTTGAGAATAAAATGCTAAAATACTAACTGGGAGTTCTGTCTGCAGGGACACGGCTTGTCAACCAGAATGCTTTATTGTCTAGTGTGATCAGGCCTACCTATAGGCTGGTATCAGGAGTAAGCATCAACCCATCAGGAGAAGCCTAACATTTAACCCTGCAGGCCTGAATGAAGTTTTGGTTTATTGGAGGTTGAAAACTAGCAGCCCTTAGACCAGGTTTTGTTTATAGATGTGTTTGTTCATCCTGCCCAGTGTTATAAATATATCAAATCAATGGCTAGCATTTAAAAAGTGGGTAAAATTCCAGCTTTCCAGATTTTCTAAAAAAAAAAAAAAAAAATCAGGGAACTCGGCAACACTGGGCCCATATTCTTTCTTGGGAAAAAATGGGTTAAAATTGATGGAGCACATGTTCTCCAGGGACCCTCAGTCCCCACCACTCCCTATTGTCTTAGGGGTCTTATTCAAACCCTTATGTTACCTGCCCAACTCTGATAGACTGTTGAGTTTGTGACCTCTGGTTTATCACTTTTTGGCATTTGGGACTTTTGTTTGTTTCATCTTATTTTTATTCTTGTTTTGCTTATTTAAGGGCACCACCTTTTACATTGTGTTCGTAGGAATGGGATTGTCAAGAGAGCATTACTCTTTCTTTAAGATTCAGTTCAGGGCTTCCCTAGTGGCGCAGTGGTTGAGAATCTGCCTGCCAATGCAGGGGACATGGGTTCGAGCCCTGGTCTGGGAAGATCCCACATGCCGCGGAGCAACTAGGCCCGTGAGCCACAACTACTGAGCCTGCGCGTCTGGAGCCTGTGCTCCGCAACAAGAGAGGCCGCGACAGTGAGAGGCCCGCGCGCCGTGATGAAGAGTGGCCCCCACTCGCCGCAACTAGAGAAAGCCCTTGCACAGAAACAAAGACCCAACACAGCCAAAAATAATAAATAAATTAAAAAAAAAAAAAAAAAAGACTCAGCTCAAGTGTTCCTCTCTAGGAGGTCTTCCCTAATTCTCCAGGGCAGACTCTGCCCTCACTTCTGTATCCTTTCCCCCAGCTCCTATCTAGTTATATTTTGATTATTCACTTTTCTATCTTTCTCCTCCTCAATCCAGGAGCCCCTCAAAAACGGAGGCTCTGATCATCCTCTGTGATATTCCCAGGGCTTAGTCCATAGATGCTCTTAGACGCTCAACAGATATGTATCGAATCAGTCAAAGAATGGCTGATGAATGCCTGAAAATCAGACTGGGTTACCATGTCTCTACCTTAGGGCAGTGAACTTAAAGACAGAGCCCGGAGAATACACATGTTTCTCCCTAATATTTCAAGATAATACGTTGCCATTCCTGAACATGAAATGCAAATGACAGTATCGCCATACCTCAACAGTATCATCCAAACATGTTCCCAAATATACCAAATATGTTATCTTACCTAGTTTCTTGTTCACATCGCTTTGAGATTTTCTTGTGGTCTTTTCAATTTCATTCACAAGCCTCTGGCTTTCTGCCACCAGGCGTTCGGACCGGGACCTTTGGGCCTCTGCTCTGTGGTACTGGTTCTTATTAGCAATGTGCCACTCTGAGGGCAAGAACTTGGGTGGATGTTGCAGTAGTTTGGCCATTTGAGGTTTCTAAAGTCCTGATCAAAAGCAGAATTTTTTTTTTTTTAGATTCATTGAAAGCAAGTTGTCCTTTTTTTAATGTCAGTTTTTATTAAAGTGTGACATTCATACCAAAAGGTATATAAATCATAATCTGTACACAAAATGAAAACCTCTGTACAGAGAGCACCCAGATCAAGAAATAAGCATTACCAGCACCTCACGTCTCTTTCTGATCACTATTCTTCACCCCCTCCCCCCAACAGTAACCACTATTCCAACTTTTAACACTATAAATTAGTTTTGGTATTTTTGAACTTAATATAAATGGAATCACTATGTACTCTTTCATATCTGACTTCTTTTTGCTCAGCCTTATGCTTGTAAGACTTATCAGTATTGTTCATATACTTGTAGTTTGTTCATTCTCATTCCTGTGTAGTATACCATTGTGTGATTATACCAAAATTTGTCTCTCTTTTCTACTGTTTATGGATATTTGGGTTTCCAGTTTGGTGCTATTATGAGAATGCTATGAATATTCTCATTTAGAGACAATGTGTTTTTTGGTGAACATATGCTCGCATTTTTATAATGCATTAGAATTGCTGGGTCATAAGGCAGTGTTCAGTTTTAGTAGGTATTGCCAAACAGATGAACCCAGACATGTTTTCTTAAAAAAAAAAAAAAGAACAACTGTGACATCTGTAAATTGACAGCTGGGTATTGAGCCTGTTCAGCAGATGAAAGAAACAAAACCTTCCCAGGACAAAGAAAAGGAGAGGACAAGAAGAGGAACACATGAGGAGGCAGCAGGCAGAGACCAGCAGCAGCAGAAAGACCAACATTTCCCCACCTCATCTGCACACAGCTCTGACTGTGAGAACTGCCGTCCTCAGACAGGGCTGAAAACTGCCCCCACCAACATCTCACCCAAAATATATAGCTGACCGCCTGCTCTTAAAGGCTTCTGGATCTCTGAAGTCCTTCAAACATACAAGGAGCGACCTGGAGTCAGATCTTGACCAGGCTGAGCCCCAGGCCACCCGGCTCCCTCTGACAACATGGGGTCTCCTAGTCCAGTCCCTCCTATGGCTTCGGCCAAGTGTGAGTGTGGGGCTCAAAACTTAACCCAAGATTTCTGGTTAAGTCTGAGTAGCTCTCAGAGAAATCTAAATTAGGGCTGAGGTCGAAATTAAACCTAAATTTGGGCTGATACCACTGGGCACAAGGCATTGGGTAGGTCTGTGCGCTGCAGTTAAGGGTTGGTGGTGTGGGGCCGGGG
Organism: Delphinapterus leucas; assembly: GCF_059928025.1. Classification (NCBI taxonomy): domain Eukaryota; kingdom Metazoa; phylum Chordata; class Mammalia; order Artiodactyla; family Monodontidae; genus Delphinapterus; species Delphinapterus leucas. Next base: position 18,158,965 of record NC_143147.1, on the reverse strand, counting down.
CTTACCCTCAGCGCCACAAAAAACTACTACACAACTCCGGGATAAAAGCCTCCTTACCCCAACCGGAGCTCCAGGTTCTTGCAGAACTGGGCTGTAAACAGCGCGGTCTCCATGGCAACCGGAGACGCGTCACCAGGGCAAAAGGGGCGGGGTCTTCCGCGAAGCTGCTGTTTCCCCAGAAGGCTCTGCGCAGGCGCGAGTTGTGTTTTCCCCCAGCGCCGGGGACAAGGGGATGTGGCCTGGGAGCGCTCAGGCCCGATGCTCGGCCATCTCAACCTACCACGAAGACGCGGGACACCAAGCTGGGAGTCAGGAGACCTGCGACTGGCCTTGGTCCTGCTGCGGGCTGGGCCACCTCGGGCCGCACTGCTCTCACTGGGTCTCGGACTCCCCAGGTGTACAGCGATGTTGGGCTGGACGATGGCTTCAGGTCCTCGCAGCCGCAGGCCGTCCCGGGACCACTAAGCCACAAGCCCGGCGCTGCACGGAGTTAGCCACGAGACATTCCTGGGGTTGCCCCGGCCGCGAGGAATTAATAGGAGGAGATAGGAGGAGGGGCCGGGTCTCGCATCCTGGGCCCGCCCCTCAGCTTCCGGCCGGGGGCGGTGGCCGAACCCAGGCTAGGAGTCAGGAGTAATTTCTCCATCTAGAAAATGAGTGGATTGGAGCTCTCAAACTGAGAGTACAGTGCTCGGAATATGTTCTTTATGGTTGTAGTGCTGGTAAAAAAAAAAAAAAGCACTTCCGCACAGCCTGGAACACAGAAAATGGGTATTCAAATCTCCCGCCCTATGCCAAACTTGCAGCTCCACCTTTCACACCCCACAATCGAAGGCAACCTCCAAGAACAACCAATCAGTGGAGGCTTTGCCTCGTGGAGCCCGCCCCCCTAACATCTCTTGATTCTTTTGTTAGCGTCCTGAAGGCCCACGAGGCGTCATGAATATTAAACAGACCGCCTGTCCAGTGGCGTCTGGAGGAGCTCGTGTTGCATATTCATATTCCCCATCCCTCAGAGAAGGGGCTATTTAAGGAGCGAAGTGGCCTCGCCCGCCACCCGCACACCAGCGGGAGAGTCGCCAGTCTTGACTACCAATGGGTATTCAGGGCGTGGAGCCTGGGTTTCCCACTAAGGGAAGGCGAGCCGGGGGGAATAGGCCAGAGTCCCAGCCCCAGGAATGCATTCCAAGGACACCTGAAGAAGATGGTCTGGCTCCTGAGCGTGCGGGGCAGCTGGGCCTCAGGGGAGGTGCTCGTTGGTGGGCGTCCTCTCCTACTTAGGCGAGAAGAAGGGGCGGCGTCCTGATGGAGCAAGCCAACCCTGAATGACCCCTGTGGTTACCTTTGGAGGCCCCGACCCTGGCGTCCCCGCACCTCAGGTTACAGAAGGGGAAATTTCTTGGACCTGTTGGGAACATGATACAATTGGCCAAAGTACATGAAATTAGCTATATGAATCATGATCATAGGTCACCATTGTATTTTGCATCTGTATACAAATTTAATCCTCTCCCCCTTCCCCACGGCATGGAGAGGGATAGAAAAACCTTGAGACCCTCACCGAAGAACTAATGCTTGTAGTTGAGTCCAGCCAGCTGGACTCTCTTCTGCTGGTTTTGCTCTCTGAAAGGCCTAAACTTGGATGCTGTTGCATCTCTTGATATACTTTTAAAAAAAAAGAAAACAAAAGCACTCTGCAACTATTTATTCTGGCGTTTAAGTGTAATTGCAAGTATTTGAAAATATTTTCAAAAGTAAAATCTTATCTTGCACCCACACAGGCCAGCAAAGGAATGAATCCAATAGAGGAAGTATCGAACAGCTTATTATCAATAATAACTCAGTGTGTATCTGGCATCAGTATATGGGTAGAGAATAATATTAGAATGTAAAGCAGATATGCAGGGCAAAGCTTAGAATTTGCTAAATTAAGAAGTGTACAACCAAAGCTTATATTCAAAGTAGGAATACTCAGGCAAAGTGCATTGAAGTTTTAAGTGGTTTTGAGATTTTTGTTGGTTGGAACAAAACTATGTTTCCCAAACTGCGTTGTTTCCTGCAGAGGTGGTGTAGGTCCGTTTCCCCAGCCCGCCTCCTACTGGGTGAGAGGCCTGAGTGGGCAACCCTGAGTGCAGGTGTGGGAAAGAGGCCTTCGGCAAAACACTCCAGGTCACTGTGTCCACTGGGAGATGGAAAATACAGCAGGAAAATTAAGCCCGAGAGGATAGACTCAGGAGATTTAATATTTGTCAAGTGGAACTTCCAGAGGGGGAAAAATAGAGAATAGAAGATGAAGGAAAGAGAGAGAGAGAAAATGTCCTTGAGTTAAAGACTCAAGTCTTTATTTATTTACCTTAATTAATTAAAAATTTACACAATTTTGATGGGCTTCCCTGGTGGCGCAGTGGTTGAGAGTCCGCCTGCTGATGCAGGGGACACGGGTTCGTGCCCCGGTCCGGGAAGATCCCACATGCCGCGGAGCGGCTGGGCCCGTGAGCCATGGACGCTGAGCCTGCGCGTCCGGAGCCGCAAAAAAAAAAAAATTTACACAATTTTGAAAGGTTACCTTCCATTTACATTTTGTTGTTACAAAATATTGGCTATATTCCCTCTGTTGTGCAATACATCCTTGAGCCCATTTTACACCGAATAGTTTGTGCCTTCCACTCCTCCACCCCTATATTGCACCCCCCTCCCCACTGGTAACCACTAGTTAGTTCTCTGTATCTGTGAGTCTGTTTCCTTTTTGCTATATTCACTAGTTTGTTGTATTATTTTAGATTCTACATGTAAGTGATGCCATACAGAATTTAAGACTCAAGTCTTTAGATTGAAAGACTCACCTGAGATAATTATTTCTCTCTCACACACACATACATACACATTATATGTGCGTCTATCCTGTATGTATATACATTCTATTCTGGTGAAATTTCTTTATTCAAAGAGTAAGGAAGAAAGGAATGAATAAGTATACAGCTTTTTGTCTATAACACGGGTTGCTAGAAACGATGCTAGAATAACGTCTTCAGAATTCTAGAGGAAATGATTTTAAATCTGAAATCCTATAACCAGTCAAAACACCTCATGTATGAGAGCAAACTAAAGATATATTTGGACAGCTCTAAGAGTTGAATTTACACTCTTTTGGAAAAAAAAAATGATGAGAGCAAAAGTGAAAAATCCAGAAAGAGGAAGATACTGACCATAACAAATAGAGGAACCATAAAGAAAAGAAACCTCAGTATAATGGCTGTGTAACTGGAAAGCGATCCGTTCAAACTATACCTGAAAGTCAGAAGAGTGCTTGAAGAACTAAGAAGAATCACACAAAGTGTGTGATTCATAATCCAGAAGTATGACTGCGTGCTCTTGATGAGTTGAAATTATATGTCTCTTCTAATCGAGAAAGACAAATAGAAATTCTGAGAAAATTGAAAAGTTGTATGAGAAAGTTGTAACTATGAAGAAACTTAAAATTTGATGTGCTTTTTTTCCGAGTAATATATGAAATGTAAGAGACGGTTACAAGTGTCATTACCCACTTCATGAAGGCATGACTTATCCCCGCAGCTGAACTCATTCACTTTCTGATCCAATAGAGATTTATTGATCATTCTCTGATCTCATTCCTGAATTCACTAACACACTGATTTGTTCAAATATTTACTGAACATCTACTAAGTACTGGGCCTGTGCTAGGCACTGAGGATAAAAGATGACGAAAGGGCTTCCCTGGTGGCGCAGTGGTTGAGCGTCTGCCTGCCGATGCAGGGGATACGGGTTCGTACCCCGGTCTGGGAGGATCCCACATGCCGCGGAGCGGCTGGGCCCGTGAGCCATGGCCGCTGAGCCTGCGCGTCCGGAGCCTGTGCTCTGCAACGGGAGAGGCCACAGCAGTGAGAGGCCCGCGTACCGCAAAAAAAAAAAAAAAATCAGATATTATTAACTTCTTGTTTAACTTTCCTACAGTGCTACCATGACCCTTGAACTGACCCATGACCCTAGCTGGAGGACTAGGACTAAATCTTACTCTGCCCAGAGTGCCTAGCCTCACTGCACATATAGTGTGTGCCCGATAAATGCATACTGAATGAATATGCTCTAGTAAGTTGAGCTGTCCAGCCGCTATGAGAGTGAGCAGCATTGGCATAAGAATGCAGCTCTCCTAAGTGGAAGGGAGATGTCTGAGAACACCCTGTTGCCGAAATTAATATCAGGAAACAAGCTACTCAGTAAAAGAACTCAATGTGCTAGCTCTGATTTATGTTACCCAATCACTGCTTGCTTACTTCTTATTAAGTACCATTTTATTCTATATAGGAAAAGCTATGGAAAACAGATTCTCTTTTTATGCTTGCTTTTGTTCTCCTACCAAGAGTCAATTTAATTATAAAGATTTGAAAAAGATTATTATACATGTATGGATCCCAATAATCAAAAAGCTAAAATACTTCAAGACCTTAGAAAGCATACAATTTGAGTGTAATTTAAAGAAATTGCCCCTCATGATTACCTATCTGGGGCTTGTGAAAATCAGCAAAGGATGCTATTGCATTGTTCTTTGTCCCATACTCCTCTTATTTTGATGTACGTTTCAGATAGCTTAGATACATCTTAAGAGTTCTATTCCTTCAAACTTTTAAAGTATTCAGTGTATACAGTACTAGAGTTTCTACTCACCTTGATTCCATTTTGCATGAAAGAACTTTGGAAAGCAACTTTGGTAGTTTTTAAGCCTATAGGTGTACTTTTGAATTTTTGAGTTATCCTTTAAGAGAATCTGATTCTTGGAATTGCAAGGAACTTGAACAATTATCTGGTCCAATCTGATGCTGAAATATCCTATATAGCAGATACAGAGGATGCCAAATCGTTGTCCAGTGCTTGAACTCTCCCAGTGAGGGGGAACTCATCACCTTTCAAGGCAGTCCTTCTTTGGATGCAGCTGTTCAATTTTCCCAACACCATTTATTGAAGAGACTGCTCTTTCCCCATTGTATATTCTTGGCTCCTTTGTCATATGTGCGAGTTTACTTCTTGGCTCTCTTCTTTCCACTGATCCATGTCTCTGTTTTTATTCCAATACCACATACTGTTTGATTACTATAGCTTTGTAATATAGTTTGAAATCAGGGAATGTGATACCTCCAGCTTTATTCTTCTTTCTCAAGATTGCTTTAGCTATTTGGGAGCTTTTATGGTTCCATAAAAGTTTTTGGATTGTTTGTTGTATTTCTGTGAAAAAATGCCTTTGGAATTTTGATAGGGATTGCACTGAATCTGTATATTGCTTTGGGTAGCACAGACATTTTAACAATATTAATTCTTCCAACCCATGAGCATGGAATATCTTTCCATTTATTTGTGTCTTCTTCAATTTCTTTCATTAATGTCTTGTAGTTTTCAATATACACATCTTTCACCTCCTTGGTTAAATTTATTTCTAGGTGTTTTATTCTTTTTGATGCAATTGTAAATGGGACTATTTTCTTAATTTCTCTTTCTGATAGTTCATTATTAGTATATAATAATATAAGGAACACAACAGGTTTTTGTGTATTGATTTTGTATACTACAACTTAATAATGTTCTGTAATGACTATTTCTTTTTTCAGTTTTAATATCTTTTATCAAAGTATAGTTGATTTATAGTGTGTTAATTTCTGCTGTACAGCAAAGTGACTCAGTTATACATATATATATACATTCTTTTCTAATATTCTTTTCCATTATGGTTTGTCATAGAATATTGAATATAGTTCTCTGTGCTGTACAGTAGGACCTCGTTGTTCATTCTATATATAAAAGCTTCCATCTGCTAACCCCAAACTCCCCCTCCATCCCTCCCTCAAACCCTTCCTCCTTGGCAACCACCAGTCTGTTCTCTATGTATAATGACTATTTCCTAATGTTCTATTTAAAAGTACAGTTCAGGACGTGAAACATATGTTTATTGTTTATAAATACCTATCTACTAGCATTTATGTGGGCCAAGCAAAATCTGATTGAGCCAAACCCTGGAAAATGTAATTATACTTATCCTTTTACTATATTGTCATGGCTTCATGCTCCTGATAATTTTAATGGTATCTGCTATTGAATCTTGGCAGACACCATTGAGTATTTCTCAGAATGTGGGCAACTCTCCAATAATCTGCATCAGAACCCCCCAGGAATGCTTGTTAAAGTATGGATTCTCAGTCCCCAGCACAGACCTGCTAGATCAGAACTTAAGTTTAAGAAATGCTGCACCTTTGTGGGGCCTGCTGTGTCCTACCAGTGGTCTTCCCTTGGGTTTCACTTTTCCACAGGAAACAGAACATAAACCTCAAATTGTCTTTGCACTTGGACCAGTTCCCTCTGTTGATCTGATACAAGAATAGCTTTCTGTGCTGCAACAGTGAGCTTGTTGAATAGATCCCTTGTATTTTAGGAGAGGAAATTTAGTGCTTCATTGCTCACCATCTCTACTGGCCCGGGTAACTCTAAGGATAAACTAGCTTGGGTTTCACCCTGGAGGATTAACATTTCATAGAGCACACAAAGCCCCATGAAAGTCAAGATGAGGCAGAGCAAAGTGTGCGCTGGGTTCTTTGTGTGGTTGGTTTCTTGTCTTTAGCCATTTGTCAGGCACAGCAGCTGAAGGTGCTGAATTGGATGAGGTAGTAAATTCAAGAGTCAAACCAGCTGCCAGATGCTCCCTGGAGGCTTCCTGGAGGGTGCAGCAAAGGCTGCTAACCCACCTCCTGCCCTTTTCGCAATTATCTCCACACCTGGGATTGCAGGAAAGAAAAAAATGTTTCCTCTACTCTCTTATATTCCGTATCTGGGTACGTGCAAACTAAACTGACAAAGTTTAGCAGAAGAAAAGGCATACGATTTTTTATTGATGTTAATATTTTTGTGTGCACAGGAGCTTCACAATAAAAGAAGTGAAAGCTCAAAGAAGCAGCTAGACTTGAGGCTTATACCATTTTAACAAAGGGCAATAAATTGTGAAGAAGTGACTAGACAAAAGTAAGGAAATGTGAGCTTCTAAGGGTGATAAATTCTGGGAAAGTGACTAGGGAACATATGGGGAAACTAACGGAAAATAAGGGTTATTTAAGTAAGGTCTGTTTATGCGGGTTCATCTCGGTGTGACCCCAGTCTTTGGTGAAAAGAGTTAGTTTCTTCTTCCTGGTACAGAGGGACACCTTCCTCCAAGGAAAATTTATGCCCTACTTTTAGGCAGATAAAGGGAGGGCAGAGAACTTTTCCTGCATCTGTTGTTTCTCAGTTACCTCCAGCTCCGAATAATCCTTATGCCAATGTGGCATATTTTAGGGTGGCATATTCTGATCCCCTTCAAGATCATCAGCACATCCAGCTGGGGAGAAGTCGGACAGAAACTGGCACAAAAGGATGATTTCAGGCAGTTTCTTTGAGCTCTAACTGCATCCCCTGTGCAGAACAATTGGCCTGGGCCCTGTGAGGCCTGCTCTCCCTGCTCCATCAGAATTGCTGTGGACTAATTTGAGAGCAGCCCTCTGAACCCAGAGGAACCATAAGAGTGAGATTGATGTGCCCACCAGTAGAACAGCTCTGCAGGAAGGTAGAATCTTAGATGGAGAAAACCAAGTCTCCTAGTTCAAAGGATTGAGAATTAAATCATAAGTAATTTTTTTTAAAGTTTTGTAAAATATGTGGATAAGCCATATCTTCAAATGAGCCTAATACTATTAATAATAAATAATAAATGGGATATACACTACTGTATATAAAATAGATAAACAACAGGACCTACTGTATAGCACAGGCAACTATATTCAATATCTTGTAATAACCTATAGTGGAAAAAAACCTTAAAAAGAATACATATATATGTGTGTATATATATATATATAAAACGGAATCACTTTGCTGTGCACCTGAAACATTGTAAATCAACTATATTTCAACAAAAAAAAAGAAAAAAAAATCTGCAACCTAAGACAAGGAAATCATCATGTTCCACTAGAGGGCAGTGTGGCAACAATCTAGAAACGTTTATAAAACAGGCTCGTGCGAACAGAGGGAGCTTGTTATTCGTTTATAAATTTATGATGAGAACGGCTTCGGGCAGAAACAAAAATCAAATACCGCCTTCAGCACAGGGTTTTGTCTAGATGACACGAAACCTACTCAAGTAGTTTTTTTTTAAAAGTCAGAATGACATTAAAAAAAAACGCAAGTTGACTGACTTGAGCAAAACGGGATTGCTTTCATTAGTTGCTATGTTGTTCTGTTGCTATGTGGTTTAGTAGAAGCTATAAACAAAATCAAGGAGATCACATTTCCTCTGCCTCAGCCATTTGAAAAGCTTCAAACCCCTAAGAGTCCTCATCTCCAGTTGTGCTTGAAGTAACAAAGTTTGCCCGAGGGTTTAAATTGGGCATGATAATAAGAGTTATATCTAGCTTTTTTTGAACGCTGAGTTCAGGCTGGGAGATTCACATGGATTATGGCTTTAATCCCCAGAGCAGTTCTATGAGTTTATTACCATCTCCACTGGAGAGATGAGGAGACTAAGCCCATGGAAGATTGAGTGCTTGCCCATGGGACACTGGCATCTAGATTCAACCTGCCTAAGTTGCAACCTGCTTGCCCATGGGACACTGGCATCTAGATTCAACCTGCCTAAGTTTGAAGCCCAGCTCTGGGCTTCAAACTTAGGCAGGTTGAATCTAGATGCCTTGTTTGAGCTACTTCTAAGCCATTAATGGCAAAGACAGAACTAGAACCCAGGTCTCTTTGTTACAAATTAAAGGCTGACTTTCATGTTGAAAAAGATGTATATGAGCAGGAATAGGAAGAAGAAAACTTTAAGAGAGGGCTGAGAAGAAAGACAAAGTGTCTGTGTTTGCAAAGAGATGGGTTCATGCCAAAAAACAAGACCATTTTGGGCTGAGCTGGGATGCCCCACATATGCCGATTACGCACAGCCAGAGTGGCCAAGACCAGAGGGATTTCCCCACTGCCTCCTCAAAATCCAGAGCCCCGAGACCCATGGGCTGGTGGATCTCCCAGGAGAAGCTCACAGAAGAACGCTCTTGCTTCAGGGCACAGAAGAGGAGAGTTGGAAGTTCACCTAAATCCTCAGAGCCCTTAGTCAAGTACATTCCAAATTATAAGAATAATTATACTTTAGTACTCAAATGCCAGGCACTGTACATTTTACTTGTCTTAGTTCACTGAACCTTCATAACCGCTCTAGAAGGCGAGTCCACCACCTGGGAATTTGATGAGTTGGCCCCTCGTGGAAGGCACGTGTGGATTATGAGCGAGAATGCACATCCCGCACATAAATTGAGTATTTTAACCGCCCTCTCTTATCTTTGAGCAATACAGCCAATTCTGTTATTAGAATGCAACCCGCTTCTTAGGAAGCATGGCAGATGGCTTACTTCCCACTTCCCAAACCTCCCTAAAATGGCAGCAAAGGAATAAAAATATATACACATAAGCCTGTAAGGGAGAAAATGGGAGAAGAGACAACATGGATAAGACAGTTCCACAAACAGTTGGAAAGATGGGGAGGATGGTAGCTGATTTGGTGGAACTGGGGATCACTACCTGGGCCTCTGCAGAGAAGGAGACCAACAAGCAGAAGGGGTTGGCCTTGTGCAACTCTACATTCTGGGGACTTGGAGGCACAGGATCTACAGAAGGTGGGAACGAGGAATGGCACTAAAATCTGGGGGGCTAAAGGGCCTGTATAGGGGGTGGTTAGACCTCCTTCCCCCTTCTGCTTTTGAAAATAAGCAGGCATCACAGGCAGGCTTACCCCAGCCCTCTCCACACCCCCATCGTGCCCCCCTCACCCTCACTGCTAGAAGATTTGATGAAAGTTCTCTCTGGATAACTCAATGGCTCCAGAGAAAAGAACTCTCTTGTCTGACATTTTAGAGTCCCGCCCCCATTAAAAAGCCAGTTTGAGGCCCAATCACCTTGTAGTAAGTCTTTCCCATTGACAAGCCCACCCACTCCCTCACAGCCTCTGTTCATCTTTTTAGCGAATCAGGCTTAGACAGAATGAGCAGTCCAGGACCACCCAATATTTAAGGAAAGCTTCCAACTTGAAAGATAGAGACACAAACAAACAGGAAGAAGGAATCTGGAGGAAAGAAAGCTGATGGGAGCAGGAAAAAAATGTGAAAATAAAAGTCCTTCCAATAATTCTCTCAGAGAAGTAAAATAAGATGTTATAGACATTAAATGAGTTGGATGTTATTTTTAAAAGGATTAATGAGAAAACAAGAATGAGATTTTGGGGAATTCCCTGGCAGTCCAGTGGTTAGGACTCCATGCTCTCACTGCTGAGGGCCCAGGTTCAATCCCTGGTCACGGAACTAAGATACCATAAGCTGTGCAACAAGGCCAAAAAAAAAAAGAGAGAGAGATTTTGGAAATATTTTAAAAGGAGAGTAAGAATAAAATACTTAAAAGAGGGACTTCCCTGGTGGTGCAGTGGTTAAGAATCCACCTGCCAATGCAGAGGACACAGGTTCGAGCCCTCGCCTGGGAAGATCCCACATGCCCCAGGGCACCTAAGCCCATGCACCACAACTACTGAGCCTGCGTGCCACAACGGCTGAAGCCCGCGTGCCTAGAGCTCGTGCTCCTCAACAAGAGAAGCCACCGCAATGAGAATACGGTGCACCACAACGAAGAGTAGCCCCCACTCGCCGCAACTAGAGAAAGCCCGCACGCAGCAACGAAGACCCCATGCAGCCAAAAATAAATAAATAAATAAATTTATTTTAAAAAATACTTAAAAGAAAGTTCAGGAGATAAAGTAGAACAAAAAGACAAAGAGATTTAAGAATAATAATAATAATTGAGGAAAGATAAGAATGAGGACCATTCCATGAAGTCCAATTTCCAACTAACAGGAAGGAATTCAAGAGAGAACAGGGGAAAAGAGAAATGGAAGGAAGGAAATTCTAGCAAAAGCAATACAATTTCCCAGAACTGAAGGACATGAGTCTGCAGATTGAAAGGCCCCACTAAGTGTCTGACACAATGAATACAGACGCACCAAGATTCATCAGCACAAATTTCAGCAGACCCTGAACAGAGAAAAGATTTTCAAAGCTTCCAGAAAGGAAAAAGAAAAACATACAGAAGATCCAGAAGGGCATTAGACTTCTAAATAGCCACAAAGAAGTTAGAAAATAATGGAGCAAAGCCTTCGAACTTCTGCGTGAGAATCACCTTCAGCCTCGAATACTTGTAACCAGATGATCAGTGAAATATGAAAGTGGAATAAAACATTTCAAACATGAAAGGACTTAACTTTTACCTCACATGTATATCTTCTCTGAAACAGCTACTGCAGGATATACACCAACAAAATGAGAACGGAAACTAAGAAAGAAGATGTGGAACTAGGATTCGTGGGATTCAATACAGGAGGACAGTGAAAGGAGATGCCAGGATGACAGTGGCTAGAGAGCAGCCAGTCCAGCGGGGACCAGGAGGGAGGCACTCAAGGAATAAAAGAAAATGACATGTTTGAGGACATAGGAAATAATATCCAGAAATACTGAAGCGCTTGGGGGAAAAATAAGCAATTGGTATAGAGAATGCTAAGCAAATAGAAAACAAAAAGTAACTACTAGCTCCAGGAAATAAATGAAAAGAATGACTTGTGTAAAGGGCCTAAGGTAGAAGTGAGCATTTGAAGACTAGCGAAAAGAATGGGGCCGGGGCTTCCCTGGTGGTGCAGTGGCTGAGAGTCTGCCTGCCGATGCAGGGGACATGGGTTCGTGTCCCGGTCTGGGAAGTTCCCACATGCCACGGAGCAGCTAGGCCTGTGAGCCATGGCCGCTGAGCCTGTGCATCCGGAGCCTGTGCTCCACAACGGGAGAGGCCACAACAGTGAGAGGCCCGCGTATCGCAAAAAAAAAAAAAAAAAAAAAAAGAATAAACTGTAGCAGGCAGAAAGGTAGAGCAAGATGCTACTGCAGTTAGAAGGCTATTGCCATGATCCAGGTAAAAGACAACCATGATGACCCAAGAGGATGATGGTGGCTTGGACCAGGGTGTCAGCATTGGAGGTGGTAAGAAGTGAGTGGACTCTGGGTTGACTTTGAAGGCAGAGCCAGAATATTTCTTGACATAATAGATGTGAGGGGTGAAAGAAAGAGAGAAGTCAAAAGTGCCTCCAAGATTTTTGGTCTGAGCAACTGGAAAGATGAAGTTGCAGTCAAATGAGACGGGGAGACTGAAGTTGGAACAATGATCCTGTTATCCATTGCTGAACCAACCCAGACTTAGTGGCATAAAACAACCATCATTTATTATCATTAGCTGGGCTCAGCTGGGCATGTCTCACTTGCTGGTTGGGGCTAGGGTTACTAGAAGATTAGAGTAGCTGGAGGATGGACCAATTGGGGCTCCTCAGACATCCATCTCTCTCTCTCTGTCTCTCTCTCCATGGTCTCTCCATATAATCTCTCCAGCATGGTGGCCTCAGAAGAGCCAGACTTCTTACACGGTCGCCCAGAGCTCCACAGGGTATGTCCCAAGACAGAGAGGGAAGCCACATCACCTTTAATGACCCAGCATCAGAGGCAACACAGCATCCCTTCAGCCACCTGCTATTCCTTAGAATCAAGTCACATATCAAGTAGGCAGGGGATCCGTTTCCCCTCTTGGTAGAAGGAAAGTCAAAGGGTTTGTGAACATGTTTTAAAACCACCACAGCAGGTTTGGGGAAGAAGATAATTCGGTTAGGGGACATTCTGAGATGAACGCTATTTGCATAGTTGTGACAAAATAAACACCGACCATTGCTTTAGCCAAAAATTATGATGTGACCACATTGGGGGGGATTGATGGGGAGAAAGTGATGGGGTCGCAGTGTGGGAGGGGCACCTTACCATCCCCCGTTGTGGGAAGTCAGTGGATGTATACAAAGGGAAAATCGAGAGAGAGGAGTGAAACAATGTCCATTAGAAATACAGGGACAGGGGAGTTCCCTGGTGGCCTTGTGATTAGCATTCTGGACTTTCACTGCCACGGCCTGGATTTGATCCCTGGTCAGGGAACTTAGATCGTGCAAGCTGCGTGGCATGGCAAAAAAAAAACAAACAAAAAAAAAACAGGGATAAATACAAAGGGAAATATATAGAAGAAGGAACCCCAAGATGGGGTGAGGCTATGGGAAGGGAAGGGGGCTAGTGTTTTTCAGTATGTCTTTTAGTACCATTTGACTTTTTAACCTATGAACACGTACTACTTTGATAAAACAGTTTTTTAAAGGATGTAAATTTTGTTTCACTAAAATTGATTTTTTTTTTTTTTTTGGCCGCTCTGCACATGCAGAACTTCCCCGACCAGGGATCGAACCCATGCCCCCTTCAGTGGGAGCACAGAGGCTTAACCACTGGACCACCAGGGAAGTCCTAAAATTGATTTTTTATTTTATTTTTTTGATTTTTTAAATGTATAGGAAAAATACCCAATCCATAATGCAAGGGCAGTTTTAGAAACTATCCCAACCCAGCCACCTTTTCACTCTGCCTTCTCCTTCACGTCTCTGGCCTGAAAGAGCGCTGAGACCAACCCGGGGCTCCATTCCTGTCCACATTGTCCCAACAAGGACCACCGCAGCTTCCCAGGTCTTAGATCATCTCACTAATCCCCCTCCCCACCCCTTCCATGCCAGTAGGGCAGGACTGATGCCCATTTGAAAGAAGAGAAAAGTATGGCTTGGTGAGTTCACCTAGTCATTAAAAGACAGAGTAGAGACTTGAAGCCAGGACTTCTGGTGTTACTGTCCTTCAGGTGTTATGGTCTCTCCACGCTAAACATGGTGGTTGCCATCACCGAGGGTTCTCCTGGCAGCGTGAGATGGGGGTAAGGGAGAGAGAGAGGGAGCGTTCTTGGAAGGAAAGTGCATTATTTTTCCGGAATAAAAACACACCTGTCATGAAATCCACCTCTCCAAGAGATATTTGATACAGTGGCTGTGATGGCCCCTGACTGAAAATACTCCATTTCCCCTTAGTCACGCTCCTTGGGTCAGCGTAAGCCTGCTGGATAAAGTAACAGAAAGAAACAAACAGATCTCCTTTGGGATGAAATTCCTATTCCCAGAGGAAGACTGTGGCGAGGGTGCAGGGGACACAGTTCGGGGCAGAACCTTGGGTTTTCCTCTGTGGAATTGGTCCCTCTCGGGGGGCGGGCCTGGTGTGCTGGAGCCCATCCCTGGCCTGGGGAGCAGAGGGAAAGTCACCAGTGGGAGGCAAGACCGTTGTAAATCAGTTACTCCTTTAAAGACTGAGGACTGCCAGCAGGGCTGACTAATTAACCCCTGATCTGTGGTTAGTTCTGCACAGAACCTGCTCTAGTTACGTCAAAGCCTTTACTAGCGGGATAAAGTGGCCTGGCGTCCCCCAAACTTGCCAATGTGCAATGCGATGGTAACCATGACAGTGGAGTGGTGTCAATAGTGGGCAGGTGACCTGTCCCAGTCAGGTCAACAGAGCCTGCTGAGCACCTACTATGTGCAAACTCTGTCTGAGGCCAGGATGGCAGTGGGAACGGATGGGCACACAGCTCTGCCTCTGTCCCCGGGGGCTCAGTGGACCAATTGAGTGGCTCAGGATACTTCAGTGTCATCGGTAGGAGTTTGCTCTGTGATTCTGCCATGTGCCATGTGGTTAATGCCATTTGCTTAACTACGCTAGGACAGATCTGATTCTGTACTCTGTTGTGGGCGGCGTTTTAGTCATTGGAAGGACCCTTTAGTCATTGGAAGGACCCTGTGGGTCCTTCTGGGGGTCCCAGAGCCAGGGGAGGGGCTGTGGTCTGCTTTCCCCTCCCCGGCTTTGCTTTCTCATCGAGCACAGCAGATACCCCGAAGTGTTCTCAACCCTTCTCTGTTCTAACCGAACTGGATTTTCTTTCTTTCCAGTCTCGTGATAACGACTGAAGGGAAGGTGGCCTTCGTAGTGGAAAACCCGTGACACTAATCACCATCCCTCATCCAAGGCAGTGACGCTGAACTCTGGGGGCCGAAATCTGAACCTCTGAACCGATGGTGGTTCCAGTCAAGCTTGGAGAAGCTCAGTTACAGCTTGTTACCTTCGGCTTCACGTATCAGTATCAGCTCAATAAACAAATGCCTAACTCTGCTCCTCCCGTGGGCGCTTGAGAGTCTCTGGCGATTGGAACTGAAGCAACATTGGATTAGAATGTCCCACTGGAAGGAGAGGCAGCGGCACCAGATTCATTCTGAAAGGAGGCACTTAACCTTCAGAAACTTGGGCGGGGTCCCGGGGGCCCAGAACAACTGATTCATTTGGCCTGTTACTCCTGTGCTCGCCCAGCTCAGAATAACCTGCCCACCTGGCAGCACTGCCCATCCGTTCAGAAAGTACTCGTGGAGCACCTACTGTGTGTCAGGCTCTTGTTAGACCATGCGCACCCAGTAGGGAGCCGGGCCCACTCTCTGCCCTCCTGGCACTTACGGTCTAGTGATAAAACAAGAGTGGTGGGTGATAGGACAAAGTGAGTTTATGGTGCTCTGGGGACAGAGGTGGCGGAGGGCTGTCAATGAAGGCCTCCCGAAGGAAGTGATATTTAGACTGAGCTCTGAGCATGAAGTAGGAAAGATTCAGGTGAACAGGGCAGAGGGAACAGTGAGGGACAAAGATAAAGGTGAGAGTTGGAGCCAGGTTGGTGGTCTTCAATGCCCTGTTAAGGAATTGCTTATATCCTAGGGATGACGGGAATCCATTCAATGGAGGTGGTGATGCAATCAGATTTGCATTGGAAGATCACTCTGGTGGCTGAGGGTAGAGAATGGGTTAGAGAAGGCCAAGAATGGAGGCCTGGAGGCCAGTTCTAGGAGGTAATTGTTCTAATCCAAGTGAGAAGTGATATGCGTTACATAAGGTTACCAGGCAGAGTGGATGGAGGAAACTGGGATCAAGAGATAAGAACCCCAATGTTCACAGCACCACTATTTACAATAGCCAAGATATGGAAGCAACCTAAAGGTCCATCGACAGATGAATGGATCAAGCAGATGTGGTATCGGGCTTCCCTGGTGGCACAGTGGTTAAGAATCTGCCTGCCAATGCAGGGGACACATGTTCGAGCCCTGGTCTGGGAAGATCCCACATGCCTTGGAGCAACTAAGCCCGTACGCCACAACTACTGAGCCTGCGCTCTAGAGCCCACAAGCCACAACTACTGAGCCCACGTGCCACAACTACTGAAGCCCGCGCACCTAGAGCCTGTGCTCTGCAACAAGAGAAGGCACTGCAATGAGAAGCCCACGTACCGCAATGAAGAGTAGCCCCTGCTCACTGCAACTAGAGAAAGCCCACGTACAGCAATGAAGACCCAATGCAGCCAAAAATAAATAAAATTTTAAAAATTAAAAAAAAAGAAAAAAAGAATCTGCCTGCCAATGCAGGGGACACAGGTTCGAGCCCTGGTCCGGGAAGATCCCACACGCCCTGGAGCAACTAAGCCCGTGTGCCACAACTGCTGAGCCTGCGCTCTAGAGCCCACAAGCCACAACTACTGAAGCCTGTGCGCCTAGAGCCCGTGCTCTGCAACAAGAGAAGCCACCGCAATGAGAAGCCGCGCACTGCAACCGAGAGTAGCCGCCACTCACCACAACTAGAGAAAGCCTGTGCACAGCAATGAAGACCCAATGCAGCCATAAGTAAATAAATAAATAAATAAATTTTAAAACATGAAAAGAAGATGTGGTATCTATATATAAGGGAATACTGCTCAGCTGTAAAAAGAACGAAATTTTGCCATCTGCTACAACATGGATGGACTTGGAGGGCGTTATGTTAAGTGAAATAAGTCAGAGAAAGACAAATACTGTTCAATATCACTTATATGTGGAATCTAAAACATACAACAAACTAGTGAATATAACAAAAAAGAAGCAGACTCACAGACGTAGAGAACAAACTAGTGGTTACCAGTGGGGAGAGGGAAGGGGGGAGGGGCCATTTAGGGGTAGGGGGTTAAGAGGTACAAACTATTAGATGTACAACAAGCTGCAAGGGCATATTACATCATATGGGGAATAGAGCCAATATTTTGTAATACCTGTAAATGGAAAGTAACCTTTCAAAATTGTATTAAAAATATAACATTTTAAAACATTTTTTTTCAAACTTTTTTTTTTTTTTTTTTTGCGATACGCGGGCCTCTCACTGTTGTGGCCTCTCCGGTTGCGGAGCACAGGCTCCAGACGCACAGGCTCAGCGGCCGTGGCTCACGGGCCCAGCCGCTCCCCGGCATGGTGGGATCTTCCCGGACCAGGGCACGAACCTGTGTCCCCTGCATCGGCAGGCGGACTCTCAACCACTGCGCCACCAGGGAAGCCCTAAAAACATTTTTAATAAAATAAAAATTTAAAGAAAGAGATACAGAAATCTTCCTCATATAAAGAGTTCTTAAAAAATCAAGGGGGGGAAAAGAAAAGGGACAAAAGACACGAACAGAGAGTTCATGGAAAAAGATATACAAATAGCCTATAAGTATAAAAATATTCTCATCTTCACTCTTAAGCGAAATACAAATTGAAATTATACTGATACCATCCGTCACCCGTGAGATTGACAGAAGTTCCAAAGTCTGAGAGCACTCACTTGGGGAAAAAGTGAGCTGGGGAAGAAGCAGGTACTCGTGGTGGGAGTGCAAAATCCACCCATAGGGAGGGGAATTTGACAATATCTAACAAAGTAGGCATTTACCCGTTAACCCAGCAACCTCATTTCTGGGATTTAACCCTGAAGACACACCGCCACAAATATAAAGCAGCACATACACAAGGCTGCTCACTGCTCGTAACAGCTAAACATCAGAAGGACCTAGATGCCCTTACACAGGAGACTGGCTAAAGAAACTGCCCACTACCCACACAGTAGAGGACCATGCAGCCACCTTTTAAAGATGAGGACGAGCTCTATGAAACGATTTCACTTGCTAATGAAAATAAAAAAGCAAGGTACATAGCAAGTATTGGCTACGCTATCCTTTATGTAAGGAAGAAAGGAAAATAAAAACATAGCTATGTATTTGCTTATTATTGTGGATGGAAGGGAGGGAGGGGAGGGGAAAAAAAGGAGAGAAAGACACAAAGGGAGGATGAACCAGAGTGTAAAGGAGTGAACAGGAATGGATGGGGGAACGTGAATGGGAGGATACCTTTTCATACAGTTTTAATTTTTAAACTAGGGAAAGAATTTGCACATTTAAAAAATAAACTAAACTCATGGAAACAAACCCTCAATTGAATGCAAACAGAAACAGATGAACCTAACTATATATCAAATTCATAACATGACTTCAAAGAGAAAACAAATACTGCAAGCAGCTTTTGAGGGAAGGATCTGTGCACCCTAAGAGGATTTATTCGGGGGGGAGGGGGGGAGAGCTGCCAAGAAATCCTGAACTTTACTTAGTGGATTCGTTATTGGCCTTGGCATCAGTTTTTAAATTCTGGAATTCTTGTCTGTGTATTACAGTATAGAAGACAGTTGTAATACATCGCAATTGTCGGGAATCAGGATTGTTGGAGAAAAAGAAATGTAAGTATGGAATAGAGGAGGGTACAGATGAATCCTGTGGTCTCGGATTTGCTGGTATGCTTGGAGGCATTTATACATAAAATTTCTTAGCTCTGTTCACTGAAAGGGCTTAGAAGCAAGACACCCAGTAGCAATGAACATACCTAGTTCCCGGATCCTGACTGATAAATACGACTCCCCACTAAAAGAGACCAGGATCCCTTGCTGCTGATTCCAGGATTACGGCAAAGAAAATAAAAGGTCAGCCTGGAACACCTTGTGCCACAAGGCAAGGAAGTGCTCAGAGGCTGATGGGGACACATCAAAAGGACACAAGAGCTGTCTTCTCCCCCTGGACAAACTGGACAGTTTGAGTATCAAAAATAATAATGACAGGGATTTCAACACATTGCATTTTTAAAAAAAGAATCATAAGTCCATAGTAATACTCAAAAAAATGAGATATGAAGAGAGAATGGCCTTTACGGAGGAGTGTCAGTTATTAAATATAGAAGAAATGATGGAACTTAAAAATCACCCCTTTCAAGAAACTTACGGTTACCAAAGGGGAAAGCAGGGTGGCGGGGCTGGGCAGGATAAATTAGGAGTTTGTGATTAACAGAGACACACTGCTATATATAAAATAGACAACCTACAAGGACAGGGAACTATATTTAATATCTTATAATAACCTATAATGGAAAAGAATCTGAAAAATATGTATGCATAACTGAATCACTTTGGTGTACACCTGAAACTAACACAACATTGTAAATCAACTATACTTCAGTTAAAAAAAAATCACCCTTTTCAACGCCCAGTCTAATCACAGACTCAGGCAAAAATCCTCAGCTGATAATTCTAAAGGTGTTGGGGAGAAGGATACTCACATGGTCTCAAGAGCATCACCCACAGATTTCTAACTAGTTACAGGGGGAGAGAGTGCAATGGAGAGGTCTGGTGGACACCCTTCCCCACACCATCAACCCTCCCAGGGCCAAAAGGGGGCTAACCCGCACCACGTGCTCCTCATGTGATGCTATGGAAACATCCATCACCTGGGCTGTGTTCGTGCCAAACACGTTTCACGCGAATCTACTCAGGAGGAAACAAACGACAGCAGAGTGGGGAACAGTCTACAAGGCAACCGGTCTGGGCTCTTCAAAAGAGTTAAGTGAAAAATACGCAGTAAAAAGTGGAGGGACGGTTTTAGATTAAAAGCAATTAAAGAGACACAACCACCATGTGCAGTGTGTGAACTCTGATTGGATCCTGGATTGTTAACAATTTTTAACAGCCTAACAGGCATGTGGAAACAATTAGGGAAATTTGAATGTACACTGTATACAAGTAAATGTTCTGTTTCTTAGGTGTGCTGGTATATCGTGCTCATGTAGGAGAATGTTCTTATTCTCGGGAGACATCTGCTAAAAAAGTATTCAGGGCCGAGGGTCATAATGCACCTTACTTCCAAATGGCTCAGAAAAATGGAGACAGGACACAAACGTGGCAGAAGGTTATCAAGACAAAAGAATACACGATGTTCACTGAACTCTTCTTTCAACATTTCTGTAAATTTGAGGATTATCAGAATAAAACCTTGGGGTTTTATTGCGTCAGGACACTCAATAGAAATCATGAGGCTCTGCTAGCAAGAGTTTTGCAAATGCCTGAAAGGAAACAGGTGAACTGCTTTGGCAGCCGGTCCATGATGCCCAGGGACAAGGTGGCTTTCAGGTCTCTGGCATAGACAATGGGTAGTGATCATGCTGCCGTTTTCTGATGCAGTAAACACCGGAGAAGGAGCCAGTTGTGGAGGGAAAAGGAAGGGAAAACATTCTATCTGGACATTCAGGCTCCCAAAGCCCACACCAGTCCTGGGTTATGAACCCCTGATGTAGAAGACAGGGCACAGAGCAGAAGACACAGCACAGGGGAGTGACGGATGGAGGGAGAGGAGGCCATGGTGGAGACTGGGAAGAAACAGCCAGACAGGTGGGGGGAACCTGAGAGTGTGGGTGAGGTCATGGATGCCAGGAAGAGGGGTCTAATAACGCACATATCACCGAGATATCAAACACGCTAAGGACACTTGTAACTGTGAGTCTTGAAAAATTTGGTTTGTAAAAAATATAGATTTTTGCCCCTTGCCTATGTGACAGCATTGGATCAACTCAAGGGACCAGGGTGGAGTCAAGATGCACCCAAACACTGGCATGTCTCGGGTGTCACCACCCATATCGTCTTGCCCTACTGATTCGGGGCCTCCATCAGCTCTTTATTACACCCAGTCGGACAGTCTCCCTCCTGCAGAGGCTGCCTGGATACCCCAGAGAGTGCAGCATTCTTGGTTCATCCTTCCCAGGTATTTTTTGGTTTGTTTGGTGCTTTCTAGGGAAGAGGCAGGCCTATGCATTTTTAAGGTGCTCTTTCAAAGGACGATGAGGGCTGTTTGATGTCAAATCAAGTCCAAAAACCAAGAGATAAGAGATCAAAGGCTTTAAAAGCAAGCCCAAACCAAATCTCAAAAGTGAGACAGATAAGACGGATAATAATCCCACCGAGAACATTCGTCATTCAGCAGAAGGGGATGATGGGTGGATGTGAGAGCGTAGCTCAGAGAGGGGAACAAAGGCAAATCAAGTTGGCCGTCTCAACAGGCATAATCGATTCATCAGGATGAGTTGGTCACCTGTCACTAAGTCCGAGAAACCCAATTCAGAGTCGGTTCTTCTGGGTTGCACAGATGTCCCACCTAAAACTGACCAACTTACTCAGCATTTTCAGCGTGCCATCCAATTGCCTGGAGTCACATAGACCTGGGATGGTAGAAGAGAAAATATCCTCTCACACATGTCTCCTCCAGTTACAGAGCACTGACCACTGCAGCAGGGAAAACTGAGAACTTTTCGTCATCGAACACATTTGCGAAATGCGTTGGCCTTCACAGACTGTTCCCCGAACACCTGGCCTGAACGTTCTCCTCTAACCAGCATGTACAAGATCATATTCAGAAAGTGCTTATGAGCTCTCCCTTGGCTAGAAAAATCTCCATCAGCTGTCAGAGAAGCTAAAACCCATCTTGGCTCTGGAGAAACATTCCCTTCAGGGAAAAACACACAAGCCAATCTGGTCACTTAATAAGTTTTAACAAAATCCAGGTGAAGGGATCTGGGAAAGCAGAAGAATCTTATGGAATACAGGCAGCTCTGAGAAATCATTCCTCTCGGGAGGTGTTGTGGGGATGGGAAATAAACATGTGAGGCCATCTGTACCATGGTAGAAGGCGACTCGACGTCCAATTTCACAAATGGGAACTTTCCGTGCAAGACTGATCTAAAACGATGGCTTCCAAATGCCTTGAGACTGGGCGGCTTGCTCGCGTTCCGCCCACCCCCCTACTTGCCCCACACCTTGGAACCCTCAGGCTTTGTCTTGGAGATAATCAAGTTTCAAACCCCTTAACGCTTATGAGCCCTCATTTGCCCCTCCCCCCAAACCACAGACGAGAACATTACAGGACCTACTTTAAAGATATCTAGCCTGTATTACTCTGAATGTGAGACATGAGGGACACCATGCCTCAGTTTAAGAGAAATTGTTCATTTCCCCAGCAGGATCTGCTCTATTTTATGTGCAGAGGTGCAAGACCACATCTGCAATTCAGGAGAGCTCCGCTTAACACGTGCAAGGACTCAGGAATGTATAGGCATGCTTTTTATACAGCCCCTGTGTGCCTGGATTGGCTTTAGGTTTGAAACCCTAAACTTCAGTAAGAAAAAAAAAACCAGGTGCAGTGTCTTTGCTAAGAATAGGGCTCACCTTCCCAAGCCTCCACGAGACAAGAGCTGGAAAGGGAGTGGCTCCCACTGTGGAAGAATCCAAAGGATGGGACAAGGCTGCAGCCCGAACAAACAAACCTGCTGAGACCTACCAGTCACCCACTTGGCAAGCTCTGCCGTGGTCCTCCCGACACCCCCGAAGAGCTCTGTCCCCCAACACAGGGGACCACAGGTGACTCTGAGAAGGCACAGATGCTGGTGGTTAGAACACACTGCATGAGCTGAACACATATATTAACTCCTTAAAGGGAAGTCCTCCAAGTTCATGGCTAAAATCCAACCCAATTAGAAAATGCTTCTTGAATAAGAATAAGCTAATGGCTGCGGCTTTATAGAATCTAAAGATGTTCTAAGAAAACCCTAACAGCTTTTTTTGTACCACCGAACAGCTGTGAAAATAAACCAGTGCCCCTCGATGGGCTCCCCCACATGCGGGACCACCCCACTGCTGATCACAGATCTGTCAGTCAACTTCCAGGGGACAGAACTGCAAGGGGGGACTTTCTGTCCGTGCTCCTTCCATGACACGGAGACGGGTGACTGACAGGCAAACGCAAGAAAAGCAAATGTGATTTTCAACTTTCTGAGCGGTGATTTTGGTACAGAAACGGTTAAGGGTGGGGGGCGGGCGGGATGTAAGCAGATTTTCATTTGAAATGGATGAGAAATCTCTTATTCCCAGGCACCCCATCTCCCAAACAGAAATAACAAATCCCAAGCGAAGTGCGACACATCTTTTTATGTACAAACGGTCAGTGGTACAGATGGAGTTACTTTTTATAAATATATGCGTCAAATCCCTTAAAAGAAGCTGTGACTAAAAACCACCTCATGGCACCAAATGCCCGTCCTTCCCTAAAAGCGTTAACTTCCCGGGGGCCTACTCTCAGCCAAACACGTGTGGAGCCCTCCTGGGAAGGACAGGACCGCTTTGGGACCCGGCGAGAGCCCTCCCATTTCCCCAGAGAGCCGAGGTGACTTGCAGGTCAGCTGCTGCCCAGGACCTGGGAGTGATTAAACAGTTTCTTCCCAAGACTTCAGTCTTCTTTGTCAAGCTGCTGACTAAGCGTCTCTATATTTCCTGGCAGTGGCCCAGAGCGAGGGAGGAAAGGAACCTACAATAGTGTGAGGAAGTAGAAAACTCTGGGTGTTTGGATTAAAAAACACTTGGTAGTCAATGCAACCCTGTAAAGCCAATGGATCCAGTTCAGCAGAGGGAACACTGATTCAGGCTTCCAGAATCTACAGACAAGCATTATTATTATTATTATTTTTAAGGAAGGTAATTATTTAGCACCAATTTCTCTCTCTCTGGTAATACTTCCTTTTCCTTGGAGCCCTTGGCTGTGATCAGTGCAGTCAGTGCACGCAGCTCAGCGGTACTTTCCCATCAGTAACGCAGCCGGGCAGGTTGGGGAGCGCGGTTACGAGGCACAGAACAAACAGCTCTCTCACACCAGAATGGAACTCTGCTCGGGGGGCATCCTGACTCCGGGACACAGGCGGCCCCACCGACTCCTTCGGGGCTTGGCTCTCCAGCCCCGAGGGGCTTCACTCAAAGCGACGCAGGTGGTTGTACAGAGACTGGACGTAAGTGAAGACGCACATGGGGTCTGGCTTGCGGCCCATCACCATCATATCCTCCACCTCAATGAGGCGCTCACAGTTGGCCAGATTCCTGAAACACAGAAGCCGCATCAGAATGCCGGCCCCAGCCATCAGCCCCAGAACAGAGCTTGGCCCGGAGCTGGAGGCTCCCAAGTGCTCTCCAACTGTGAATTCACATCACCCCAGAAGAGCCTTTGCGGTTACTTTCTCTAATGCAGTGTTTCCCAGACTCCCACATCCAGGAACTGCCCTTACGACTCGTGTTTTTACATAACTAGACTTACTTTAAAATTTCAGTGAAATTCAGCTTCACTTTAAGGTTTCACTAAATTAAGTTCTGCTAAAAAATTCAATTTTATTAATTTAGACAAACTTATATTAATCGAAAAGGTTAGTTTTATTAATAAAAATTTAGCTCCAAAATTAAATTTCACTAAAAAAATTCAACGTGTATCAGCAGTATATGGAGAATCAGCACGGACTATAACAATAAATGTAAAATGAATAAAGTAAAAAATAAATTCACCCATATGCTTCCTAAAACAGTGTCTTTGGGCTTCCCTGGTGGCACAGTGGTTGAGGGTCCGCCTGCCGATGCAGGGGACACGGGTTCGTGCCCCGGTCCGGGAAGATCCCACATGCCGCAGAGCGGCTGGGCCCGTGAGCCATGGCCGCTGAGCCTGCGCGTCCGGAGCCTGTGCTCCGCAACGGGAGAGGCCACAACAGTGAGAGGCCCACGTACAGCAAAACAAAAAACAAAAAACGAAACAAACAAAAAAAAAACAGTGTCTTTAACCTTTTTTTTTAACCATAACCCATAGTTAGAGGTGTTTCATCGTGATTCATTCAGCACATGCATACATTTATGTGGAAATAAAGTTTCACAAAGATACTGACCTTTTCTACTACTCATATTTTCTCTAGATTTCGTCTTTATTTCTCTCCCCACCTCCTTTTTTTGTTTGTTTTTCTGTTTTGTTTGTTTTAATGCTGGTCGTGAGCCACTAAATTGATTTTATTATCTACTCAAGGGTCACAACAACTCAAAGTTTTTTTTTTGTTTTTTTTTTGTTTTTTTGTGGTACGCGGGCCTCTCACTGTTGTGGCCTCTCCCGTGGACGCGCAGGCTCAGCGGCCATGGCTCACGGGCCCAGCCGCTCCACGGCATGTGGGATCTTCCCGGACCGGGGCACGAACCTGTGTCCCCTGCATCGGCAGGTGGACTCTCAACCACTGCACCACCAGGGAAGCCCCCAACTCAAAGTTTTAAAAGTTGCTTCAAATCATCTTGTGAGCCTCCCCTCAACCTCGCCCTGGGCCCACCTCATGCTCTGGGAAATACTGGTTTAACTTCTGGCCCACTGGTGTAGATGCATGTGGAAACTGGGGCCTTTCACTGGGCTGCAAAAAAAAGCTGTTCCCTCTGCCGTTCCCAGCTTGGAGGGGGACTGAAGGTCCCGGCTTCAAGGTCTCATGGAGGTGGGAAGACGAGCATCCACCTGGGAGGTAACAGCAGGGACCCTCGCCAAGCCCAGCAAAGCCCCGCCCTGTGCCGAGCCAGACGCGTTATCAGGCTGAACCCAAAAGGCCCAAAGCAACTGCACTCGGTCCAATCAGCTTCAACAGCTGTGTGCACTCTTGTAGTTCCAGGGTCTCCGGTCTTTTTGCCCCCATATCCATAAGTCCATGAGTGACACTGTTCACATCCCAGCTGTATCCTTCCTAGCGATATGATTTGAGGACGACACTTAACTTCTCAGGGCCTCAGTTTCCCCGACTGGATAACAGCCACTTCACAGGGAGGTGGGAGGATTCATGAGCTAATCACACAACCAGCAGGAACGGTGTCTGGCACATCAGAAGAGCTCAATAAACGTTAGGAATGATCACTGTTGCTGTCTGTATTATCACGGTTCGCTCCAAGCAGCAGAGTGGGTCATCAGGGAAAAGAGGCCTGAACTGGAACTCTAAAGAGCTGGGTTCAGATCCCGGCTCTGCCCATAGCTTCATCCTTCTGTGCCATTTCCTCGGTGGAAAGTCAGCCCCCGACCTCCGCTCCCCCTCCCGGTGGGCTTGTTCTTGTTGGGAGGTGGTGCCTTGTACCCCAAGCACTTTCTCCCAGTCCCTGCCGGCTCCTGGGCCTGCGTGCTCCAAAGACAAGCACTGTAATATTAGCACGGGGCCCATCCTGTGGTGCTGGCCTGACGCCGGGCCTCCTATCAGAAACCGAAAGTCAGGGCGAAACGGAGACACCAGTCCTGGATCCCGTCGGCGGGCTCCCCCTCGGTTTGGAGCGGGCAGCTTGCAAGGGAAGCCGAGGGCTTCGTGGGGTGGCGAGTGGCTCTGGCCCGATAAGCGGGCACCCTGGCTGCCCAGGATGGGCCGGGGCAGGGCTCGGTGTCAGGGGAGTGGACGCTGTGACGAGGATATGCACGCAGAGGTGCTTTGTTGATAGTCAAGGACTGAAAACCTGAGTTCCTGGGGAGGCCGTGGACCTGAGTTCACCTCCTTGAGCTATCAGGTGGCGTCTGATGCCCTTCTCCCTACCTGCAGCGCAGGGAGAGCTCCTCCTACCCTCCCAGGGCTGCAGACGGAGAATGCCAGGTGTGTGCCCAGGTATCACCACTGACAGCAGTGGCCTCGGTACTCAGTCCCCCAGGAAACGTGGGCACCATTAGAACCCTAAACCTCAGCCTTGGAAGAGAACTGAAATCCCACCCTCCAAACACACCCCACCAGGCACCAGCCACCTGGTGAAGGCCCTGCCTCGGCCATGCTCCCCTCCAGGTTCAGGGAAGGGGCCCTAATTTCCTCCAAGCACCGTTCCTATCCCTCTGCGGGTGGCCCTGGCCAGGAGGAAGTTTTCCCTCACGTTTCTTACGCTATTTTGCCTCTTGGTACTTTCTACCTATTGGCCTCACAAGGCTATTCTCAGTCTAATTGCTTTTCCCCCCCACAAAAGAGCCCTTCACGTGTTGGAAGAGAATCTTAATGTCCATGTCTTTCCCTGAAACTAACCATGTCTGGTTCCTTCGCTGTGCCCCCAGTGGGTACCTGGGGGCCCTCCTCTGAGCAGGTTCTGGTTTCTCTCTAGAATTGCTGGCACGTCCCAAGTGTTGTCCAACTTGGGCTGGCCCCCGTTCTTCATTCTAGAGGCTGCACTGACCCTCCCACTAATAACATCCCTGCCCCTGCCCAGGGTGGCAGTCAGGACGGGCGCTAAGGCCTGACCCTGGTATCACCCTCTACCCCGCAGACAGGAAGCTATGGGCAAGGTGCTGGCTTCCCCAGAAACCAGAGGACTGAGCCCCTAACCATCTGGTCCCCACCCCACCCCAACCAGCCGTGACAGTAATGATAAGATTTCTAGAAGCTATGGACACAACTCCTGAGACAGGATGTGAGTAAAGGAAAATGACGATGAACACTGACTTTTATAAAAACATTTCAGTCTCAAAATATTACAGGCCCCAACTGCCTTTTAAATGAAAACAAAACTGCTTTTGTGAAAACACAAACTTGTTTTAAATAGTTCAAACAGCATGGAATAATCAGCCAAAGAAGAAAGTACAGGTCATTTCAAATGTCACTGCGCAGCAAGAACCAGAGCTATCGTTTGCCTACTACCAATTTTAGATGAATTAGCCCCATCTTGTTTGGGGTTAAAAAAGCGTTAGAGGATTTTCTCCTACTGCTCTCCTATTGTGATCTTCGTCACTACAGGGCTAGCCTGTCAGGCAGGCAGGTGGAGGAGGTGCCTGAGGGGTTATTTTTATTTGTCTAAGCCTTCTCTAAATGCAGCCTGGGATGCCAGGGCTCGGACTACAGCCTCCTATCTGGTTTTAGAGACACATGGGCACTACAAATAGCCTGGAAGCTCCTTCAGCTGGGCTGTAACCTGAGAGTAGGACACATTCCCCGCAGGGCAAGCGGGATCCTCAGCTACACTGGCCGGCCCCGGGCCTACACCGCACTCTCCATCTCGGCGGGGAACCACCTACTACAGGAGCTGGTCCTCCCGCTTTCCAAGCCCCCAACACCTGTCCCACGAGGGGAGCTCACTGTGTTGTCGACACCGCATCACTCACACAGATTAGGCCCCGGGGAATCTTTGGGGAGGTAAATTATCAGGGGGAGGGGCATCACAAACCCCTCTTACTCCCCAAGTTCTAGATGCGTCTCTGTGCTTTTAAGGCCCCTTGCTCGCCGAAGGGTCTGGAAGCTTCTCCTTCCTGATGTGCAGGGGCCCTGTCCACGGCTGCCTTTCCTTTCCAAAGGCTGTTCCTTCATCAGAGCCCAGGCTCCCGTCACCCTACACCGCCCACCGCAAACTGCCTTTCTGCTGCCTGCGTGGCCCTTGATGGCTTTCCCCCAGCCCCGCGTGTCTGCTTGGCTTTTGCTGGCAAAACTAAGGAGTGTCTGTTAAGACACTGGTAGCCAGTATCCTCAAGTAGGTGCCCCTGTGCCTTCTTTCCAGCTGTTCTAACCAGCTTATTGTCCAAGAAACTAGGTGAGCCCAGCTGCCATCCTCCCAGGAGGCCTCGGGCAGGCAGGCCCACCCTCCCAGCCCTGTCCCCCACACCTGTGAGCTGAGTTCCCGGATGACTCAGGAGGGGAGGCACCTTCCTCCCCCTCAGGCCGGCTGTGGGCGCCCCTCCCGGCCCTCTCTCGAGTCAGCAGATAAGCCAGAACTCATCTCAGGGGCCCGAAGCCCACCCTCCCCTCCCCTCCCCTCCCCTCCCCAGCTAGCCGGGAGCCGGCTCAGGCGGCAGGAAGGCGGGGCCCCGTTTTTACCACGTCCTTTGCTCTGGGTGGGAGGGAGGTACAGCCTGAAGCAGGCTCCCACGCCCCAACCCCAATGTGGGAGTAGAAGAAACATCTGGTTGGAGTCTGGAGGCTCTCTGAGCTCACACCTCGTGCTGGGAAAGCACAGCCACGAATGGCTCTGGCTCCGGTCGCCAAGGGAAGTTACGTTCCCTGCGAGCTGGGGTGCAGGGCCACCATCCTGGGGCCCGGGGCACCCCTCTCCTGCCACAGCCCAGCCTGGTCCAGGGCTGAGGGTGACCAAGGTGGCCGGGGCTTGAGCGGGCACCGCCAGGCCCACTGGACTCGATGAAGAAAAACTGTCAGGCAAGCGTGGCCTCACCCAGCGGTGGTGGTGGGGGGGTCTTGGGTGCCCACATCAGAGCCCGGGCCCTGTACACTCTGACCATCTGCTTTTCGACAGTCGCCCTTTCTGGGCTTCCAAGCAGCTGGGGAGGCGCCCCCTCCTCAACATCGAGCCGTTACACTTGGCGCTACTTCAGCATCGTCTGGATTCGGTTGTGTAACACGCTCTGCCCAAAGCTGTTTCCGCAATTAGTACGACAGCTAATCCTAAACAGCCAGGGAAGAGATGGCTTCCAAAGTACACAAGGAGTTCTTACGACCCCACGGGGGCGAGAGGCCACGCAGGTCATCCGAGACAACGCCGCAGGGGCAACGCCGGCACGCCAACAAGTCAGGGTCTCCGTTCTGCCCCTAGAGCGAGACCCGCAGTCCCGGGCACGGGGCTGTAACCTGTGAGCTCCAACTCCTTCCCCGGCCGGGCTTGGGGCCAGGTGTGGGGTGGAACAGACTCGGGGTGGGGGGGGGGTGGGCAGGCTAGGCTTCAGGGAGGGCTCTTCCAGCTCCGCCAGCACGTGAGAGCACCTCCCGGACGTGGGCACCGGGGTCGCGGACAAGACACGAGGGGGGTCAGGCACACACGGGTGGCCAGAGGCTCACTCCACCAGGCACAAAGGTGGGCGGCCAGGAGAGAATGAAAAATGTTCCCTCCAGGAAACTCAGCTCTGGGGAGGTCCTCCTGCCCTCTGACCTTCCTCCCCCTAATTCCACAAAGCCCAGCAACAGGCAGCCCTCAACACCCTCATCTCTGCCCCGTGCCTGCCCTGGACCGGGGGCACGGACTCGATGGACCGCAGCAATAGCTCCCCTGCCCTCTGCCTTCCGTGTCCAGCCCACGTGAGGCCCTGGCATGAGGGCAGGAGGTGGGGGAGGGCGGAGGGTTTACTCCCTCAGCTCCCTTCCTGCCGGGTCACTGTGAGCTGGTCGCACCCACTGCCCCAAAGTACAGCTCCTATCAGCCAGCCCTCTCCGCACAGCTGTTCTCCCCAGCCCGAGGGTACCCCACGGCGCCTGGCTCATCGCTCACTCCTGCCCACGTTTGCAAGGAAGCCCTTTGTTAAACCCTCCTGCCTACTCGGTTTGAAGGCACCTTCACCAGAGCACTCTTTGACACTCCCCTGAGGCACTGGGGGTAGCCCTCAGCCTATGACCAAATGCCAAGCTCCCCGAGCACCTCCTGAACCCAGAGTCACCCCTCACCCAATCTTCTCCCTATGAGCAGGTCTTAAGAAGGTAGGCAATTTCATATCAAACACTTTTACGACATTTAGGGAAGCAAAGTGTACCTACTGGAGAAGTCAGATATTATCCAGTTTCCTGCTGATCAGCTGCTGGGCTCTCCCAAGCAACTGTATCTCTCACCAGCCTGGAGAGGACAGGCTCAGCGCTCCGGCGGACCCTGTCCTACTGCCCCTTGCACTTTGTCTGTGGCTGGTCTGGCAGACTGCACACCAGAGGCTGGGTACCAGCCAAGAGGGCAGGTGCACGAGAAGAGGAGAGAGCCTGGCTCTACTACTGAGTGCCGGGTGGCCCGGGGAAAATCCCCCCTTCCTGGCCATAGTCTCTCCATCTACACGGGAGGCGACAGACTGGGTGGCCTCAAGGCTCTCAGGTCTGTGGACAGCTGCCCCCGTCCTGCCAGCCCCTGTGCTGGACGCAGGGCAGAACTCGGGCTTGGGGACTGGGAGGGGCTGGCAGCCAGGGGACCCGCCATACTCACTCGGCCATGGTGAAGGCCAGCTCAAAGTTCTGCCGCCGCTGCGCGGGGCTCAGGGCACTGTAGTCGAAGGCATCGGGGAAGAAGGAGTGCACCAGGGCGCAGAAGGCCATCCCGTCGCTCCAGCTGGAGGAGAAGTTCTGCAGGTCCACGTGCTACGAGGCCAACGCAGGGAGGTAAGGGGGAGCACAGCGCTGGCCTCAGCTCCTCCACCTGATTCGATCCCACGAGCAGGTCCTCCCAGCCGCTCCCCAGGCCCACCATCTACCCAGCTCAGCAACAAGCCGTGCCTGCTGGACTCCACCTGCAGCGGCTGGGGACCGATCGGGAGGGTACAGTTTCTCCAGCTCCTACCCCTCCGCCCCAGACTGGGGCTCCCGTCCCGGCCAGGGGAACAAGAGTGGGGGGGCGGTGCCCACTCCCACCTCTGGCTGGGGTCCCGGCGGCCAGGCCAGGCTCACCTGGTAGCCGAGCGTCTTGTTGCGGCACCACTCGAGCAGAATCTGCTTGATGCTGCTGGCGCTGGCCACGCCGAAGCTCTGCGAGCGCTTCAGCTTCGCCCGGGTCTCACCCTTCCCCCTGCAGAGAGAGGGCAGGCCTGCTGGGTGGCTGGGGGGCTGCCCCTCGGCTGCCATCTACTCCGAGAATGTGCCGCACCTGCTCACCCAGGTAGCACGCAACCCTCCCAGCCCCACACCCACGTCTAGGCATGAGCCCCCCCATCCCAGGGCACAGCCTCCTTTGATGGAGTCTGGCACGACCAGATCCCTTCCAGCCTCCATGTCCCCTGTTTACTTCCCACATGGGCAATCCTGGGGCAGAGGACCTGAGGCCGCATGTGCCACTGCCGTCTGCCTGGAGCACACTCCCCGCTTCCCTTCATCCCACCCCTCCTCTGAGCCTCCCTCTGGGGCTGCCCTCTTTCCTAGCCTGGAGCAACGGTTTCTTCCTCTGGGCCCCAAGGACACTCCTTAATGGCCAAGAACAGGTTGTCTGGGTCAGCAGGACACTTCCTGGGTGTCCCTTCTGACTCACTAGAGTCAGAGCCTTGGGAGCGGGACTGGGGGTGGTCATCATCAAATATGCCTGGGCCGCACCCCACAAGCAACAGGCATCAATACCACCAGCGGACAGGAGCGCTGGATAAATTGCGTGCAGAGGTGGATCCCATCTGGGAGCGGGGGGTGGGGCGTGATAGGGGGCTGGTCTTGCTGTGTCACCTCCAGCTACTGCTGGGCATCCCAGTGACTGCCCTCTGGCCTCTCCAGTCACGCCCTGAAACCAACTTCTCCAGTTGGGTGAGGAATGTGGGTGTGAGGGCAGCCGGGGTCCCTCCAGGACTCGGGGAAGGGGGCCTAGGCTCTCCCCAGGCCTTGCCTGGCCCCCTGCCCCCTCCTCTCCTTCCCTCAGCCTGCTCCGTAGCTGGCCCTGACCTTGTGTCTTGTCCAAGAGGTCACATCTTGGGGAACTGCCCCCGCACTGTGCCTGCCTGACCCTAGTCTGGGCCCAGGCCTACTCTGGGGGCCCAGACTGGTCTGGGGGGCGGGGGGGTGAGAGCATCCGTACTTGCCAGCTGTATCCTGCTCCCATTTCTCAAATAACGCCTTCCGGGCCTGCGCCCCCGAGGTGCGGGGCAGCGTCTGCGACCTCACCAGCTCCCGGCGACGCTCCCCCTGCCGATGGGCCTGGGTCGTGGCTGGCGGCTGCGGGGATGGGAGAGACTCGGGTGGCATCACCAGAGGTGGGCTGAGGAGAGAAGCACGGAGTCAGGAACACAGACCCGCCCATCACTAGCTCACCTGGGCCCCGGGTCCCCCACCCCACTGAGTGTAGAACGAGGCAGCAACCGGGCTACAGGCAGGGAGGAAGCACCACTTGCTCTAGTCCCCAACCGGTTCTGCAGCTTTTCCAAACTGAGCTGCTGTCCGAGGCAGGCCTGGCCGGCAGCGGGCCCCTCTCTGAGCATCGTCACCCCTCGCAGGTGTCCGTGCCTGGGCTGAGCGGGGTGGGGGTGGGGGCATCCTCCTCGCGGGAGGTGTAGGCAGAACCGGCCTCACCAGGACCAGGCCCCCTCCTCACCACCAGGAAAAAGACCCCCTTTGTTTCTCCCCTGCAACAGTTTTCCAGAAAGCCACAATTCTCCTTTTATTACTGAAAGGGGGGACAAAAGCCAAGCCAGCCTCTATCCCCAGCTCCGATCACAATCCAGTGGGCCTGGAGGAGAATGGGGACAACCACAGGCCAGGAGGCAGCAGACCTGCCCCAGCCTAGAGACGTCCTCAGCCGCGGGCGGAAAGCAGGATGGGTGGAGAGGAAAGTGGGAGATTGCCCCACGCTCCATCCTCCTGTGGGGACTGAGACACCCCCTCCAATCTTTGCACAGACTTCCTTTCAAGGGTCCTAAGAGAAACCAGCCCGAGGCCCTATATATATATATTCTCCAAACAAAACCCTCCACCTAGCCCCGAGGCCTCATGTCCTCTGCTCAAACCCCACCCATCGACCCTGCTCTCCCTTGGAACCAAGCCCAGGAGGGTGCCTCATCCTGGGTCAGCAAGGGAGCTCCCTGCAGGGGCCCGGGCAGCCCGAGTTCAAGGCAAAGTCCAGACGCTGCCTGGGGAGGGCTGACCTCCCCCGACCGGGGACTGGGGCCCAGACTCACCTGCCGTTGTTCCTGCTGGCCGTCACTGCCCCGTAGCCAGAGCTGGATAAAGACCGTGGGAGAGAAGAATTCTTCTCTTCGGGACAAAGCAAGGGAGAGAAATAACAAACCCTGGCCTCGGGGAGGGTCACCACTGCCAGCCTCCCTTCCTCTGACCTGGCCCTGTGCCGTTTACCCAGCGTCACTCAGGGCAGGAGCAGGACCCCTGGGCTAAGCTGGCCCTGCCTCGGCCAACAGTTGAGGAGAAAGGATGCTGGGAACATACAGCAATGACATAAAAGAGGCCTTTTAAAGCGTCCCCCGCCCCCAGCCCCGCTTTTGAGAGCACAGAGCCCAGGGCCTCTTGTGCTACGTATCCAGCAAACACTTTGTTCCCGAGCCCTCATTCTGGAAATCCACACAGCCTAACCCCAGGACACACCACTGAGGCCTGACCCCAGGCCCAAGACAGGCCCCGGGGACCACGTCAAAGTGTGCAGGGTAAGAGGCCACCTTCTAACCACAGCCTCGACCTGCAGTAAAAGCCACAGTCGTCTCCCGTGGGGGACGAGGCTACTTTACAGCATCTCTGGGGGGAGGAGTCGGGAAAGATGAGCCCCATCTTATGGAGCAGATGAGCTAGGGAAGGGGGTCGCAGTGACAGCAGAGGGGGGCTGGGGCTTGCCCAGGTTTCCTGAGTCTCTTGCCAACTGCCGCCAGCCCCTGCCCTCCCCCCCAGTTTGAGGCCATGCCCTCCTGCTCCTACCAGTGGGACTGGGAGTCCAGGGTGTGGTGGCCTCGCTGGGGCTGAGGCCCCCCAGGACGGTGGCAGACGTGGGCGAGAGAGTTGCGGCTGACGTCTCCCCAGAGAACCTCTCGGAGACTCGCGTGATAGCCGTGACTGGCTGGTGAGGCAGCCGCAAGGAGAGGCTCGCAGGGCGAGGCTTGGGGGGTTCTGGTGCCGGGACAGTTTGGGAGGTCTCAGGGGGTCCATCACCTGGACCTGGAACATGGGACCAGCAGGGTTGGGGGTGTCAGCCGTGGCATCCACAGGGGCCTCAGACCCTCCCAGGAGGACTCCAGTCTCTGTGAACCTTCCTCCCACCTCCTCCAGGAAGGCCTCGCTGACCACTCCAGCCTCCCTGACCTCCCCCTGCTGCGGACGTCTCGCTGCTCCAACCAGAGCTGGCGTCTGCTCCAACTTTCCCTCATAGACAGTTCAATAAATAGTCGTCTATCAGTCCACTTTCTACCCTGTTCAGTGCTTGGACGATTCCTCAGCCCCTGCTTGCATTCCTCCAGAAACAGGGGAGCTCACCACCTTCCGAGATCTCTCATTTTCTTCTGTGTTTACACAGTTCTACTTCACACTGAATGAGGCTGCTCTCCTGGCAGCCTCACCACCCGCTGGGGTTTAGGCTCAAGCCCTCCATCCCTGACAAGGGGTGGCCTGGCCCAGAGGCATGGCCGAAGCCCTGACCCCAAAGCTACCCAGCCCGCTCTCCTCTGCCGCCAGCCCTACCTGCCCCAGGCTGGTGCCCGTTCTCGACGATGCACGAGTTTGAGGTCCTTCTCATCTCCGACTCTCCGGCCTCGTCATGGTGATCCACGCTCTACAGAGAGACAAACACCACCGAGGCCTAGTCAGCCGGGGCCAGCTGCCCGCACCCCCTGCGACCCCCCTGGTTCTGACAGGGCAAACAGCACTCAATTTTGAGAGAGACAGCCCCAGGAAGGTACAGTGATGGGCCAAGGTCACACAGGACTCAGTCTCACCAGCTGAGCCCCCAGGATCCTGGAGGCAAACACCTCCACGGGGCTCATCCCAGACCCCCAAAATGCTAGGGACAAATGTCAAGACTGGGAGTTCTGAAAGCATGTGCAAGGCGCCCTACCCCTTCCCCCAGGCTGGACCAGATGCCTGGGGTCCAGAGAGCCTGGCCCTTGCTCGTCCCGGGGGCTGCCTGTGTGGGAGCAGCCTAAACCCAGCAACATAAGGTCCTTCCGGGCCAACGATGGGCCCAGGAGCCCTCACGCTGCCGGGTCACAAGGATTTGCCTGGATGTCCAGAGCACAGAGGCCTGATTGGCTCCATGGGGCCCCTCCATCTCCTCTGGGCTACAGCAGTGGGGGGTGTCATGCAGAGAGAGAGCCAAGACCAAGAGCCAGCAGGCAACCTGGCATCCTGGCTGTGTCGCCAGCCACCAGGTGACCCAGGTCAGGTCGTGCCCACTCTGGGTCGGTTTCCCTGTTCGAGATGAGGGAGTAGGTTATGCAAAGCCTCTGCCATTCCAGCATCTGCCAAGCGTCAGGTCCTTTTTCTGGGCATGCCACTTAAACCAACTTGCTTCTGTCCCCCCAGGAAGATGCCACCACACCCATTTTACAGATGGGACCTGAGGGCTGAGAGAGGGGATGTGAGCAGTCCAGGTTACACAGTGAGAAACAGCTGAGATTTGTGGCCAGGAGGGATGTTGTCCTCAACCTTGGCTCTGCCCTGGTCACAGTGAGGAAGGCTGGAGGGCTCGGAGCATCTGTGAGGATGGTAGGGTCTGCCCTGCAAGAGGAGAACACAGGCAGACCCCGATCCGGGGCTCTACTAAGAGCCCAGGATGAGTGGCTTGAGAGGTGGCCGTACCTCTCCTTAGACGACTCCAGACTACCTAGCCCCCTTGTCTACCAGGTTCCCAGAATGACAAAGGCCCATCCTTGGCCCCCGATGGCTCAGCTATCACTGCAACCAGTGCAAGAGGTGTCCACCCTGCCATGGGGGGGATCAGTCTGATGGGGGAGCCAGGGCTGTGAGCGGATGACAACAAGCCAGCATGAGGGTGTGTGCCTAAGACAGACTTCATCCAGCCCCGTGGGCCAGGAAGGGCCTCCCAGAGGCAGGGGTAGCTGAGAGCCAGTCTAGAGTAAGCCAGGTGGGACCAGGAGTGGAAGCGACCAGTATCTGCCAAAGCAGATAGACAGCAAGGCACAAAGCATTCTGATCTGGTGGCTGGAGAAGCACCATGCAGCCCAAGGTGCCAGCCTGGAGAACTTGGACTTGACTCCTTGGACAAGAAGGAACTGAAGGTTGTCAGCTGTGTTTTAGGAACATCCTTCAGAAGCCAGTGACATAGTGCCATGGAAGGGGGCGACCAGATGGCCAGTTACCTCACTAGTCCCACATGGGGACCTGGGGAGGAGAGATGGGGCAGTGAAAAAGGACTCAAAGGTTTGGGGAGAGTAAGTGGATATGGAGGGATGGGGGAGTCACACCTCTTTCAAGCCTGGGCTTTGGGCCCAGCTGACTTGACTATGGCGGTGGGGGGGGGATCGGTGGGAAAATAAGAACTTCAATTTGGGACATGATGAGTGTAAGGTGTCCTTGGGGCATCAAGGGGTTGAGGTCAGGAGGCAGCTGGATATTTGAGTCTGAAGTTTAAGAGGAAGGACGGACAAACGATGGAGAAACAGGGCTCTCCCATCTGGAGCCCAGCAGAGGAAGAGCAGGCTCGGGGCCGATGGGGCCTGCGATGGGCACCACACCTGGGGGCAAAAGAGGCACCTGCAGAAGAGAATAAGAAGCAGCGGCCAAAGCGGGGAGGAAGAAAACCAGAAGAACGTGGAGAAAGGCAGGTGGAAGTGTGTGGAGAAGGCTGGCGTGTCAGCGGCTCCAGAGGTAGCCTCAGGTCAAGAAAAAGAAGGTCAAGACAAGATCTAAAAAGGTCCTTTGGGTTTAGCAAAAAAAAGAGGTTCTTGGTGACAGTTCAGGAGCTGAATCAGAGGTGGGGGTGGGTGCAGGAGACAGCCTCGGGGAGAGATGGAGACACGGAACCTGCAGCCATGAGGGGCGGGGGGAGGGGCTCCTCCAGGTGGACGAGGTAGAACAATGTTTATAGGCTGAGAGAAAGGCTCCAGCCGGGTGATGGGACCCTCTGTGCGGTGGGGACCCTGGGGAAGTGGGAGAGGACAGGACTCGAGCCTGGGGAGAGCCTGGGCTTGGAGGGGAGGTGACTCCTCCAACTTCCGATTCAGGAGGATGGAGCGGGACAGGCCGGCCCCACTCGCGGGAACACTGGAGAAGAGGGGGCAACTCCTGACACCTCAGAGTGGGGAGGGCACCCCTAGAGCCTAAACTGAAGCCAGCTCGGCAGAGGAAGGAGAAACAGCCAGTCCATCCTGAACCCAGCCCCCACCCGTCACCAGGGCGCTCAGCTCTGGGGGCTTCACGTCCTGCCCGCCCACTCTACTCTGGTCCAACAGGTTCTGCAGGTCTAGGCGGAGGTCTGGAGGGCCCGGCCACTGGTGAAACCATTTCCCCAGGAATGTGGGTCTCTCTGGGCCCCCTGCCGCCACCGCAGACGCCTAGCCCCCACACATTGCAGGCCCCGTACCCACCCCATGATGCCCCAGGGGGACCAGACGCCACAATCAGGCAGGAAGCAGGTCCTGGACCAGCTGGATTCCTGCCAAGGGGTCTCCGGCAAAGCAGGAGGGAAAGGGGATGGGGCTGACTCACGCCGGCAGGCCGGACTCCCCTCGCTACGCCATCCCCGAGACTGGGACCCACTGCTCGCTCAACCCATCCAGAGATCCCCCTCCAGCCCCTCATACGAGCCTGGTGGGTGGGGGTCATCCCTAACCTCACCCCGTGACCAAAGGCAGCAGCAGAGTCAAGGTTTGGGTCTCCTACCCCAACCCAGGGCTCTATCCACAAAGCGCTCATGCTTTCCAGGAGCAGGAAAGACAACTCAAGACAAATTTGTGAGGCCGGGCCCTGGAGGGGGAGGGGAGGAGGAGAGCGGGGTAAGTGCTCCAGCAGGATCTGAGTCCCTGAGCCCACCCACAGGGCCCCCAGCATGCATGCTCCCCCAGTGGTCTTCCTTTGGTGGGGGCAGCCTGATTCAGCCACAGGGAAGGGAAGGGGGTGGGTTCTGTGTGCTGGGGTCAGAGTAGAAGTCACTGGAGAGCCCTGGGGATGAGACAGGTCCTGGGGAGCTGGCTCTCGCACTCCCAAGATCTGGGCTTTGTTTGAAGAAGGGGGAGGCTCCCTGTGAGGAAGCCCAGGCCTGGGAATGTTCGGGGGAGAGGCGGGGGGTGGTGAGTCTTATTTCAGGGACCCTCTCCCTGGGGAAGTGTTTAAACACTGTTGTGAGGCCAGGAATAATAGTTCAGGCACTCTTGGGGCTGCCTGACCCCACGTGGGCTCATGCGCCCGGGCAGGGGAGCACGTCTGCGTGCCTAGCACAGCCCACAAGCCGCCAGAACCCCCATCCTGAGCCCCTAACACGGCTGCTCCGTCCTCCTCCTCCCTCACACCACAGTTTTAAAGACTCAATTCAAACTTCTACCCAAAGCATTTCACTCTCTTATCACACAGTGTGTCTGGGAAAGGAAGGCAGATAAGGCAAGTCTGGTTTCTTTCACGCCGGACCTCGATGCTGCTCCTGGCCATCTCACGTGGGGACCCGGTGGCTCCAGCTCAGCTGAGGACATTTCCAGGGACCAACTCTGGCACAGCCTCCTGGGCCAGGCCTGGCCTCAGGCTACCCTCCACTAGCCAGACCACAGCTGTGGCTCCGTGGACACTCTTACGAACCGATCAGGTTGATGTCACTGTTATAACTACGCAGCCCACTCGGCACAGGGGCCAAACAGGGATGGGCCAATCCCCCTTGGATGCAAGGAGACTGAGGTCCAGCTGGGAGATGTCCCTAAGGCCTCACAGCGAATGTGCCCAAGGCAGCTCCTATTTGCTGCAGGGTCTCGGGCTTCCTACAGGGAGTCCTCCTGATTATTCCCACCCTACTGCCCTGCCCTCTCCCTCCTCCCAGAGCCTCCCTGGCTACTCACTACCTAGCAAGGTCAAGGTTTGTGCACTCAGAATTGGATTACTAGATCAACCCTGCATTGAGTTCAGGGCATAAGTATATGCTGAATATGACCCACCTCCCACCCCTGCAGTCCCTGGTTTGAAACTGCAGGAAGCAAAAGGGTCTCAACCAAGGGTCTCTACATTTCATTGCCTGTTACAGAGGGGCAGTGGAACACCGGCCTCCGCACTGCCTGACGACTGCCACCACTGGCTCTTGTGCGCGGATGAGACCCTCCTACCCAGACCACCCTGCCCCCCCCGACCCCCAGCAACACACACGTGGGAATATGGGAGTATGAGAGGCCAGACAGCCCCAGCGCCCAGCTGACACTTTCCAGTCTCACCCTGGAGCCCCGATTCCTTGTTCACGACCAAGTGTCCGCTCACAAGCTGCCAGTAACAGCCCATGAACAAGAACGTGTGGATGACTCTGCACAGCACCCTCCCTGCCAGAAACTGGCTCGGAGCCCGGGTGGGCGAGAGAGAGGTGGGCTGCAAGAGAAGTGGGGACCAGCGCCTCTGGTAGGGCAGGGAGAAGCTGCCTCAGGCCCAGGGAGCCTCTGATCCCACTGGAGGCCTCGACCATCCTCTACCCGCAGCGCTCAACTCTGCTGGCTGTTCCACCTCCCTTCGCTTTTTTTTTTTTTTTTTTTGCGGTATGCGGGCCTCTCACTGCTGTGGCCTCTCCCGTTGCCGAGCACAGGCTCCGGACGCGCAGGCTCAGAGGCCATGGCTCACGGGCCCAGCCGCTCCGCGGCACGTGGGATCCTCCTGGACCGGGGCACGAACCCGTGTCCCCTGCATCGGCAGGCGGACTCTCAACAACTGCGCCACCAGGGAAGCCCCTTTCAGGCTTTTTTGAAGTCCAGAACCTACTCCTCAACTGTGTCTCCATCCTCATCCCTCAACGAGGGGCAGCGTCCCTGCTGACCCCCAACCTCTTCTTCCAGAAGGACTTCCCTCTCTCCATGTCTAAGAATGGGCTTTCCAGGGCCTCCCAGCCCCCTGGCAGCTTCCTGGACTCTGCCCAGGGCTCTGGCCTCACCCTCTCCTTCTGCATGGCTGCCCTTAAGACCTCACCCATTCTAGGGCTTCAACCACCGGTTCTGCCCCGATGTCCCCCTGACCTCCGACCTCGACCGGATCTGTGACTCCGCCTGCTCTGGGACACCTTCGCCTGGATGTCCCACAGCCTCACACCCTCAGCACAACCCAAATGGAACCCAGCATCTCCACCAGATGTGTGATTCAGGAGTCCCCCAGCAGGGCTCCCCAAGCTCTGGCTGTCCTCTCCTTGGACCACCACATTTAAGTTATCCTGTCTCCAGCCACCCTCCAACCTGCCATCCATCCATGGACCTTGCTGGATACAAGGAGGACCCTGTCCTTCCCCTGCCCGGTGCCCCGTGCCTACCAGCTCCATAGCCAAGAGGACTAGCCCACCCCACGTGACTAATTCCCCACTGAGAAAACTTAGATGACTGGAGAGATTCCTCTCACATATTTGCGTGAATTCATGTACCTATTTACACGACTCTGAAAGCATTTTTCGAAAACTTGGACAGCTGCTTTCACGAGCAGACAAGTAGCAAATGTGTGTTAAAATAAAATCTCAGAAACAGCCGATGACACAGTTTATTAGGTACGTGTGAGCTCACAGTGGTGATCTTATACCATGGTCAAACAGTGGTCATGCTTATAGGACAGAATTAAGTGTATCCATTTCTAGGCACTTCACACGGAGCACCGGGACACCCAGGAGCTCTGCCACCAGCATGTTTAAGAACCTCTCACCCCACCCCCCAAGGCAGAGCCCAACTCCCCGGCCCAGCATCCAGGGGCCTTCACAACTCCTCCCTCTGCTCTCATACCCACCAGGCTCCCCTCCGGCTGGTGAGTCCTTCCAGCCTCTCTGAGGCGGCAGGCACAGCCCCACACACCGCCCCCTGAACGAGCAGCAGCAGGTCCTTGGCCTCCAGCACAAAGCCAGCCTGAGACATCCACCGGGACGGGACAATCGTGTTTGGAGCAGAACATCTGCTCTGGCTGCCCGCGATGTTGGTACTGCTCGGTCTGGGGCCATCGCCCACCCTGGCTGGGACCTCCAGGGGCAGGGGCTAATCTGATCCCCCTCCTCCTGGCCCCTGGAGGTGCAGCCCAACCCACACAAGAGATTTGAAGGTGTGATGGATTGAACCAAGGAGGGACTGCAGGTGCACACTACCCAGACCCTGGCACCCCAACCCCGGAGCACACGCCTGGCAGGGTGGGAAATCCCACCTAAGGGCCACTGCACACACCACAGGAACCTTCTTACCCGCCGCTCCAGGAGGCCCCAGGCTCAGGGGAGAGACCTCCACCCCACACCCACGCCGTGTGGGCCTCTGGCAGATCATTGACCCCGGAAATCTAGACTGCTCACGACTGGTTCCCCCTGGCCCCCACCGCCACCCCGTTTCTCCCTTCAAGGTAAGGATTTACCCCCTGCGAGTTCCCAAACGCCGCTGCCCCGGCTGCGCCCCAGCAGACGGCGTCCTCCTGCCCCCAACACACACCCGGGCTTGAGTTCTCAATCTGGGTTAATCAATAACCTGAACCGTCAGGCCTCAGTGAAGCGGCATCGCAGGGGGCGCGTCAATGGAGGTGTGGGAGTGGGGAGTGGGGTGGGTTGCTGACCACCCCAACACGCCGGCTGGGCCCCGGGCGGTGTTAAACAGCGCCCAAGCCCTTAGTGCCACGGGACAGCAGAGAGAGGGGGACAGAACTCGGGGCGAACAGGGCCCGGCTGCAAAGAAGGGAGGGGCCCCAAGACAGGTGCAGCAGGCAGGCTAAGCCGGTGCTTCGCCGGATGGTGGCCGGACCCCCACGACGGAGTCGCAGCGGCGGGTGGCAGGGCAGCGCCCAGTCCCGCAGGCGCACGCACTCGGGACCTATAGGCGCGGCGGGGGTCGCGGAGCCCTCCTCCCCCGGCGCACGCGCACAGGCGCCGGCGCTCCCCGAGGCTCACCTGGCCTCGGCCGGACAGCGAGAAGGTGGCGTGGCTGGCAAAGCGCGCGGTGCCCAGACGGGGCGCGCGGTCCGGGACGCCAGGCGCGGGCGGAGGGCTGGGCGTGCCGGGCGCGGGGGCCAGCCCGGTCGTCAAGCCCAGCGCCTCCACCTGGCGCGTCAAGCGCTCGAGCTGCGCCTGCAGCCGCTGGTTGTCGCGCTGCAGCTCTGTCACCGTGCGCGCCAGCGGTCCGGCCAGGTGCAGCGCCTCGGCCACGCGCTGCTCCACGCCGCGCTGCAGCCCCTGCATGTCCTCGTGCAGCGCGCGCACCGCGCCCGCCAGCGCCGCCTCGTAGCGGCCCAGCGCCTCGCGCACCGTGCGCGCCTCCTCGGCGTCGGGGGCCGGCTCCATGATGGGGCAGAGCGCTTACGTGTGAGGGATATCGGGCCTAGCCGGGCGAGCAGTCGACCTCCGCAGCTCCGGGCAGCAACTGGACGCCCGCAGCCGGGTTCTCCCGAGGGTTGGTGGGAGGGGCGGGCAGGGGGCGGGGCGGGCCCCGCGAGCCGGGGGACTGGGCGCCGCGCGGGGGCGGGGCCTCGGGGGCGGGGCCAGGCGGCTCGGAGGGGGGGGATAGCCCCTGTCCAGTCGACCCGAGGGATGCAGCGAAGTGGGGGAGGGGAGGTTCCCCGGTGGCGCCGGAGGAGAAGAGCTCACTCCGCCTCTCCTCTTCCGCGGTGCGGAGCTGCACAGGGAGTGCGGAGGCCGAGCCCCCCTTGACCCTGGAGGAGCGGCGTGCGGCCTGGGGGAGGGGCTGCGGGCCACCTGAAGAAGGCCTCGATTCCCAAGTGGACTTGACCTCGGAGACCGCGGACGTGGGTTATGCTTTCCATCGGGGCTCTCACTCGCAGGGCCCAGGTCCTACTGGGGGTAGGGACCCCCTCACTGCTCAGGGAGACCTGAGAGCCACAGCAGTAATTCCCAGAATCCCGACCGTCACCCTGTGCCCGTCACTGCCCACTCTACACCGTGCACACGGCCCTCACAAGCACATACTCACCTGTGGGATCTTTGCCTGGAATTTCTTGCACCTGTTATAAGACCTAAGGGAGGAGACAGGTGGTGAGGTCCCTCCCTGACTCTGCAATTATGTGCTCTCCCCTCCCAGACCCACTCTGTGTAGCAAGATCTTTGCATCCTTATTGCTGGTGGTCATAGGGGCTCAGGGCTCACTGAGGGGCCCCTGCTAGGGGATCCATGAGTGACTGGGGTTAGAGACAGAGGAGAGAGCGTGCTTAGGGCCCAATCTCCAAATCCTAGGATCGGCGACCTTGGAATTAATCACCCCCTCCCTCCATCAGAGCCTTGGTCCCTGGCCTCTATCCACAGGCCGGGGCTCCCACCTCGACTCCCTCTCAACACTCCTTTCATGCCTGAACCCAGATATTCCTCCCTTCCATACCCCCCATCCCCCAACCGTCCCAAGAAAGGGAGGAGTGAAAACAGCTGTTGCTTCAGAATGATAGGCAAAGATGCTGTACGTTCCCAAATATATTGTAAAATTGATTTAAAATAAACATGGGAACATCCCATCCTTCTTTGTGCAAAAAAAATCTTTCCTGATTAGCCTTCTCCTTCCCAGGCACGGCCCACCCGGAGGAGGCCCGGTGGCTGGGCAGGCACAGCCAGGTGACTGGGGAACGAGACGTCCGAAAGGCTTGTTCCCATCACACTAGGCTTCCAAAGATGTTTGCAGCCACAGACCTCCTGGACTGGCCTGCTCTGCCCCAAAGGAACTGGATCAGCCTAACAGATGCTGAACGCTGGTTCCCCCTTTCCCCCCTCCACCGTGGGGACAGGAAGGAACGCTGGGTTACCTAATCCAAGGAGCCTTCCAGCAATTATTTCATGAGAAAGTCAAGTGCCAAAAGGCGTTCATGTTGTGTGTGTGTGTGTGTGTGTGTGTTCCAAGTAGCTGTGTGGA
The DNA here is from genome assembly GCF_059928025.1 of Delphinapterus leucas. NCBI lineage: Eukaryota > Metazoa > Chordata > Mammalia > Artiodactyla > Monodontidae > Delphinapterus > Delphinapterus leucas. Next base: position 18,114,583 of record NC_143147.1, on the reverse strand, counting down.
CAGGGTGAGCCAGATTGCTCCCTGCATTCTTTCTTGGGGTAGAATCTTTGATAGAGACTAGGAGAGAGGCTGTTGCTGCAGCTTCTGCCCCGAGTAACACTCAGAGCCCCTCCAGGTCTGAGCCCAGGAGCCTGGAGTTCAGAGACCCAGCTCTCAGCCAGAAAAGCCCAGCCTCTTCTTTTGCAGGACCTGAGGAAGGACCAGGTGGGGAAGTCTGGGAGGGGCTGGACAGCTTGGTCCCTGGCCCTACAGTGGATGTGCATCTGGGCCGGTGCCTGGACGGGCAGCATAGGTGAGGGTGGTGGTGGAGGGGGGGCAGGGGTCCAGCCTTCTCTCCCAGCCTCCAGGAGAAGAAAGGCTGGCCAGGTCTCTAGAGTGGGACCCCTAATGGGTGATAGAATCTAGAGACTGGTTGCCCAGGATCCATCCACACTCTCCCACCTCAGCTGGATTGTCTCCTGATCCACTGTGACAACATCTGGGTAGGGCTGCTTGGGGGCTGGGCAGGGCTCCATCTGCGGCTGCAGTAGGAACTCTGTCAAGGGCAGAGATGGGGCTCACGGTGGGTTCTGGGCAGACAGTACAAGAAGCAAACCATCTCCCTTGGCCCCTCTCCCTCGGCAGTAAGACCACTGAGTCAGTAGCTGGAGATGAGCCTAGGAGAGGAGAGATGAACCAGGAGTGGGAGGAAGAGGGGCAGAGGGTCAGGGAGAGGAGGAGGGAGGGAGGAGGCACCGATTCTGGGGCGGGGAGGGGGGCACTGAAGACCAGCGCCACCCAAGGGCTGGCTCCCCGCCAGTTCGGCTGAGGCTGATGCTCATCCCAGGCCCCAGGGGCTCCTCTCTGCTGCCCTCTCAAGGCCCCTCCTCTCACCCTCCCCCGGCTCAGCTCCTGCCCAGTACCAGACCGGGGCGGCGGGGGGGAGGTGAGGGCTGATGGACCCAGTTGACCTCCCTCCACATTCACCAGCCCTGATGTCAGCAGGCTAGCAAGGACGACCTCCTGCCAAGTCCTGGGGTCTCTGGCACCTGCCCTTCCAGCTCCCCCTCCCCTGGTTCCGACCCGTCCACTGTCTGCTGGTCCCTTGATCTGCTCTGGTGCTGGGCTGGGGGCAGGATTTGGGACAAGCCTTCCTGTGTCCCCTGCCAGTTACCTCCTGAAATCAAATCCCAGCCAAGCCAAAACCATGAAGCCAGGGACCTAAGTGGGGAAATTGAGGCCCACAGGGACAGGCCCCAGGTCACACAGCAAGGGATGCAAAGACAGGACTGGAACCCAGGGCCCTGGCTCTGCTCCCAGCACCCCTTGGAGGTAACAGTCAAATCCAGCCAAGTCTGGGCAGTGCCTCCTGTTCCCAGGTTGCCCAGAGGCTCCAATCCCCTGGAATGGCTCCTCGGAGCTCTCCAGAACCACCCTCATGGCCCTCTGGCAGGAGCCCCTGAGGACCATCCCTCCTGCCTCCCCTCCTGCCTCCTCTGCTTCTCCTCCCCGGTGACCTTCCTGAGTGACTGTGCTTTCATTCATCCCTTAACTGTGGTCCCCGGGGCTCTGAGCTGGGCCTGTCCCCCTTTCACCCGCAGACCCTTTCTGGGTGGTGTCACCCCCCCACACACACCCATACTGATGACTTCCCCTCCTCCACCTCCAGTCCAGCCCCTCTCCATATACCCACCCGCCTCCAGCCCTCAGCCCTGAAGGTCCCATCCGCTCCCCAGACTCCTGACGTTCTGAGAACACACATAGGGCTTACGGGGAGGGGAAAGGACTTAAGAAGTGGGCTGGTGCAGTCCTCTGCCGTCCTGGGCCCACCTACCTGGGACCGCTCCTGGTCCCCGTACATGGGTGAGGTACGTACGCACACTTGCGTGCACGTGTTGGAGCCCATCCTCAGAGAGCAGGGTCTGTCTCTGCTGTGCATCCATTCCCACAACTGGAGAGGCAACTGGCTTCAGAAAGTACTCCATAAACCTGTGTGATTGAATGCCTGGGAAAGGGGACTCATTGGAGAGCCAGTGGAACCAACAGGACTAGTGAATGGATGGACTCAGTGAGATGGGTCACAGAGAGGATGCATTAGAGGGGGCTCACATGTACTACACAGGGCCTGTCTCCAAGGTCACATCAGCCTTTGCACTGAGTCAAAGGCAGCTGCCGACCTCACTGGTCACCTCACCCCTCCAAGCCCCTCTGCCAGGAAGGGCTCAGGTTGCAAAGTCATGGGGCGGGCCAGACCCATTATCTGTCAGACCCCGATTGGCCCTGCCATGGCCTCCATGTAGCCCTCAGCCTGATGGGACGGGCTAATGGGCCTGGCAGTCTGGCTTTGTAACTGGGAAGGTGTGTGAAGGCAGCCACACCACACTCCTCAGGGTCCCCAGCTGCAGGCACCCACAGGGAGTAGGCTAACAATGACCCAACGGAGAACTACACTCCAGGACTGGACCCCTCCCTCCCGGCAAGCATACCATCCCCGGCTCCTCCTCCCAAATCCTGAAATCCAGCCTCTGCCCTGGAAACCATTGCCTTGTTATGAGACCCATAGGGGTGTGGACACAGGGCCTGCGTTTATCTTTTCCTGACGGGTTGCTGGGTTCAGGAGCCAAGGGGAGTGCTAAGCAGGGAAGCAGGAGCGTGGTACAGGCTGTGCAGGAGCCCTGGGTGGGCCAGTCTTGGGGCCCCCGGGCCTCATCTCCAGCCAGGACCCAGGAGAGGAGCACAGAGGCTCTGCGCCCTGCCCTGCAGCTCTGCCTGCCTGAATCGGAGCCACTGGGGCTGATCCTGGAAACTGAGGCCCCCGGGAGGGAGGACAGAAGAGACCTCTGCCCCCTGGGTCACTCCAACTCCCCACTACCGAACCCTCCTTTAAACTCCATCCCAGGGACACGCTGCCGGACACACGTGTAAATTTGTAATGTTCCTCTTTCTCCCGTGTATCTGAGGATGTGTCTGTGCACGTTATCAGGCTTGCGTGTACAATACCTGTGTGGGTGTGTTGGTGTAGAGGGAAGACGTGGAAGGTACAGAGTCTACAGTACCTGCACGCGTATGTAGTGTGGGCACATTTTCAAGCACCCGTGGTTCTAGGAGGGATTTTTATGCATTTGCTCATAAGTGGTGAATGTGTTTCTAGACACACATGTATGCGTGCTTGCGGTACATGTGTCAACACAGGATGGGCACATGCCTGTATGTGTAGTTCGAGTGCCTACATATGCTCACGTATATCAGATGTTTGTGTGTACATCGTGTGAGTTTGATCACACATGTCACGTGCCCTATTTCTCGCTGCTTCTTTAACCAGACCTGGAAGTCTGTCTCTAGAAGGTATGGATCCTGGGTGCTCTGCAGAGACTTGCATATAAGATTCTAAGGGTGGTCTTGATGGGGGAAGGGGGTAAAAGGGTGGAGCTTCCCGCCCTCCCGGACCAATACGGGGCCCTCTTGGTCCCAGCGGAGGAGCATCTCCCACGGGTCTCTGTTGAAAGCCAGGCTACACAGAGAGAAAAGGAAAAACAGCACACAAGCCTGGGTGGAGGCGCCTGCCTCTTCCGGGCAAAGGCAGGGGCTGCAGAGGGTGTGGGGTGGAGACAGCTGCTTCCAGCCCAGATAAGGCTGTGGGCTCACATTTTCCATTTCCAGGAACCTCCCCCTCAGGGCCCGGAAAGGTCTCCGCTGACTCACCCCAGCTCCCTGCCCCCACCCTGGGATCTGCAGCGCCAAGAGGGGAAAACGAGGTGCTGGAAGAGCCGGCACCTCACCATAGCTTGTCCTGCGCCACCGGGGACTGGGGAAGTGGTCCCTGGGGCAGGACAGGCCCAGCCTGGGGCCCCTCACAGCTAATATCCTGCCCCTTGTGCCTCTGAAAAGCCACCCAGGAAGGAGGAGGGGTCTCTCCTGTCCTCTTAGAACAACAGTCCCTGCCTGTGCGCGCTCTGTGCTCTGCCAGCCTGGCTGCCCCGGCCCAGAGGACCCTGAGACCCAGAGGGGCGAGCCGTCGTTGTCAGGGACAGGACCGGGCCTCGAACTCTGGGCTTTTTCTCCCTTCTCCCCGCACCTCCACGACTGCCCACCCAAAGCCTGCCCCCTCCAGCCCTGCCTGGCCTGCTCCCCCTCCCCCTCCCCCTCCCCCTCCCCGGGCTATTTATAGGGCCTGGCTCAGTGGCCTCCAGGAGAAGGGGAGCCAGAGCTCCAGGGCTAGAGCTCACTGGGCCTTCCCCAGGCTGGGCAGGGTCCGCTTTCAGCCCAGCAAAAGGCCATGTCACTCAGAGTGAGCAGGGGGGCTGGGGAGGCCAGGCCACGGCAGGAGGCTGGGCTAGGACCTGGGCCAGGGCCCCTCTGGAGTCCTTTGCAGTCCACAGACAAGCTGGGCTTCCTCAGAAGTGTCCTGCAGGCTCCTTGGGGCTGGGGCGGATAAGGGAGGTGTACAAGGGCACGAGCCATCCTTGGGAAGGCCTGGAGCGCGGAGGCCAACACGAGGGCCCGCCAGGCTGCCGCCTCCCTTGGAAGCCCCCAGAGTCTCCTTTCTCTAACAAAACGGTCCCTCTGGCCCATGGATCTGCTCCGCCAACAAGTGAATGGCTTAGGGTGCCATTCAAGGCCCTTCCAGCAAAATGCACAAACTCTCACATTTCTGCCATTGTGGCTGCACTGGTCCCGCTGTCTGAAGCATCCTTTCCACTTGTCATCCTGTCTGACAACCTCCCCACTCCTTCTTTAGACCTTCAGAGCCCAGTTTAAACGCCACCTCCTCTGGGAAGCCAAACCTGATGAAGCCTGCAGCACTCCCCGTCTCTCCTCCCTGCCCCACACTGCCCACTGGAATACACCCCTCCTCTCCCGCCCTGGCTCCCTCCTCCAATGTGTGGCTTGTGTCTCTCTTGAGCAGTGATCTCAGTTTGGGGCTCCTGAAAGGTCAGGGCCCCACCTCACTCAGCCCTCTGCCCCATCGCCCAGCCCGCAGCTCCACAGCCAAGGCCTGTTGAATGAGTGAGTGACGGCGAGGGGCACTGGATGCATGAGCGCAGGAACTAGTGATTGAACAGCAAATGGAGATGGAGAGAACCAGCGGGGAAAGCAAGCAGGAAAGATCCCTTCTGTGTCTCCTGAGCCCTGGAGGGACTGCCTGGTGTCCCAGTGGGCAGGAAGGTGACAGGGACAGCCCAGGCCAGGTCTCAGTGACACTGCTCGGCCCTGGGCAGCAGCCAGCTCGGTCACTCTCATTCTTTCCAGATCAAAGTTCCCCCAGGGAACAGCCCGGAACCTGACACTGCCCCGGGGTGGGGGGTTGGACCAGCTGGTGCCGTTGAGGAGGGCACTGAGAGGCAGGGCATTTGTCCCCAGCTCCACAGACACCAGGTCAGCAGCCCAGGGAGGAGGCTGGAAACGCTTCCACACACCTACTCCAGCCCCAGCCCCACTCTCGGATGAAGGGCCGCACCGGTAGGTCGGGAACCCCTGGCTCTAGGCCCTTCTGTTCCAGAATCCCCAAGGACCCCAAGCCCCTCAGGGCCTCAGGGGCTCGGCTCCCTGTACTGCCACCCCTCCACACACATCAGTTCTGACTCATCCCCACCCCATCTCCCAGCAGCTCCCATCTCAGACACCCTCCAGGTGTCTGAAACATACGTTTCTCTGTCTCCCAGCACCTGCGTCTGTTTCTGTCTTTGCACCTTTCTGTCTAGACTCTCCGTATTTCTGTGTTTCTCTGTAGTCTTTGTTCTCCCCTCAGTCCTTACTCCTGTGTCTTTTTCCATCTCTCTGTTCCCTGGACATGAAGTGGAACTATGGAGTGGTGTGTTAGCCCTTCGGTCTGCAGTGAACAGAGTTTTCCCGTTGCTGGGACTGGGCTGGGAGAGGATGGGAGAGAACAGAACCCAGTGCCCCTGCTGCAGCTAGGCCTCCCTGGTACCCTCAGCTGCTGTGTCTGAGCCAGACCTAGGTCAGCCCCACGGCCACATGAGCAGACAGAGAAGAAGTGGGCAGAGCTGGCCTGGGGTGGGAGGCTGTGTCAGTGGGCCAGATCCCTGAGTCTGCCACTCCTCTGTCCCTCTTCCTCATTCCACGCCTAGTTGTGGAAAGTCATACCACAGTCAGAGTTTGACTTCCTAGTCCCCATTCCCATGTGCAAGCTGGTGTTACACACACACAGCATAGGGGAGTGGCTCAGAGCATAGGACTCTGCATCTCAGTCATGGCTCACTCATCTTTGGACCTCAGTTTTCTTATCTGTAAAATGGGGATTATATTAATAGTATCTGTGTTCTGGGGTTGTTAAGAAGCATTAAATTAGTTCATGTCTGTAAGGCCCTTACAAACAAACGTCCTATGTCTGGCACATAGTAAGCACCCTATCTATCTGTCTGTCTACCTATCTGTTACATAAAATTAATAAATATGCATGCATGCTTCAAACTTGACTCTCAATAAAAATTACATGTTGCTTTCACCTTTATCCTGCTGCCCCAGGCTGAGCCAGACCCTGGTCACCAGCAGGTCCAAACAATTTCGATGTGAGTAGTTTTTAACTCAAGTACAGGAAAAACATATAGCTCTGGGTGTGTGCATTTCTACAGATCTGCTTGTAGAACCACGTGTCATTAATAGCAGCTGTATGACATGAGGAGAAGTCGCCATTGCTTCTGGTTGAAGACGGCTGAAACCACCTCCTTCTGCTCCAGACACGTAGACGTGAGATTGTTAAAAATTAATGAGGGGGACGTGTCTGTAGACAAGAAATGGAGACTACTCCGTAAAAGAAAGAAGACAGGAGGCCGCAGGGAGAGAAGGGGCTGAAGCTGGCAGTCCCCAGGGGCTGGGAAGAGAGCAGGGCTGAACTTGTAGGGTGTGGGCCATGGTGTAAACGCTAAGCCAGGCTGGGACCTGAGCCTGGCTGGTGTCAGGATCTGTGGTGCCAGTTGTGATGATAAACCAGAGCAGCTCTGTCCACCCTTCAAGGTCGTGGCAAAAACCAAAGCCACATACCTGTGGTTGGGCCCTCAGCAGAGCCACTAGGCTTAAAGGGACTGTCCCAGAAATGTGTCATCCACATGAGGTTGGAGGCCCACAGTGGACACTTCTGAGAAAACCCTGGTCTGGAGCCCAGCCAGATACAGACCAAGCTGAGGCCACTAGCAGATGGCCTTGGGTTTTGCAGAACCTCCAGATAACCTCACAACCAAGAATCACAGAGCACTGAGGAAGCCAACAAACTTGGCAAATGGAAGAACTGATAGCTGAGAAAACAAAGTTTTAGAGCAATTTGAAAAGCCTTTAAAGTAGGTATCGTTAAGGTCCTCAAAGAAACCGCAACCACAAAACAACAAAAGGAGGTTGTGAAATAAGAGTAGGACAGATGACAGAATCCATCACAAACACGGGAAATTAAAATTACAGATAATAAAAAACTGAAAAGGTGAGCTGAATATCTTAACTGAATAGAGCTGGAGAGAGACATAATGAATTAGAAGTTTCGAGTTGAGGAAATCTCCAAGAACTTATGACTAAGAGATCGAGAGATGGAAAATATGAAGGAAAAAAATTAGACATGAGGAGAATAGAAACAGATGTATCCGGAACAGATATATAGAAAGCGTGATGGAGAGAATTGCTAAAGAGGTCATGGTTGAGGATTTTCCAGAAATAAAAAAAAAATCCATAAATCCTTAGACTGGGAAAACTCTTAGCACATCCTAAGCACGGTGAACAAAAAACAAAAAAATCTATACTAGTTTCACATTTTAGTAAAACTTCAGAACATCAAGGATCAAGACAAAAAAATCCTAGTACCAGAAAACAAGGAATAAGAATATGACACCAGAGTCTTCATCAACAGTACTAGAAGCCAGAAGACGATAAAATATTTTCAAAGGAGTAAAGGACAACAAAGCTGAACCTAGAGTTGTGAACATGGCAATACTATCGTTTAAGAGTAATGGCAGATTAAGTACATTTTCAGACATCACTTAAAAGGAAAAATGAGCTTGGAAAGAAGCAGTGGGTTGGAATAAGAGTGAGCAAATAAATCAGCTAAATATATTGGCAAATCTAAATAACTATCATTAATGTTATTATGTTTAGTTCCTGGTCCTAAAACTTCAGATCACAAGAACATGGGAGTTGGCAGGGAAGAGCATGGAGAGCAGTCATGAGTATCATGTATCCCAAATGAACTTATTTACAAAACAGAAATAGACCCACAGACACAGAAAGCAAACTTATGGTTACCAAAGGGGAAAGGTGGGGGAGGGATAAATTAGGAGGTTGGGATTAACATATACATGCTACTATACATAAAATAGACAACCAACAAGGACCTACTATATAGCACAGGGAACCATACTTAATATTTTGTAATAACCTATAAGGGAAACTAATGTGAAAATTTATATATATACACAACTGAATCATTTTGCTGTGCGCCTGAAACACAGCATTGTAAATAAACAATACTTCAGTTAAAAAAAAAAAAAGGATTTCCATGTATCAGATGCTACTGACGTCCTAATTCACATCCTCCCTGCCTCTCCTGATTTCAGCTAAAGCTGCAACCAACTCTTCCTGGGGGGCTCTGGATGACAGGCTCAGTTTTTGCTCCAGGGCTTCTGGAGTTAACGCCTCCAGAGGCGGCCCTCAACCAGGGGGCATGGGAGCTGACGGATAAATGCTTCTCCCACTAGCTCTTCATGTGGACAATTTTGAGAGGCTTTCTACAGGCTCCTCAGAAGGTCCCCACTGGAACTGAGCCCAAATTGCCCACGGCAGAGACCTCAGTATCACACTCATAGTGGTGCTTTCTCCATCCCTCACTCTCCCGGTCTCTCTCTCCAGTTTCCTGCCGTGATTTCCAGATCAACCTTCTAACGCAAGAGTCCTTATCACAAGTTTTGCTTTCAGTAGGACTCTGAGCTAAGACACTAAGGTTCTTGTCTTCTTCAGAAGGATCATAGAGATGCAGATTGCTTTTTTACTGAGATAGTTTACATCCATTAAGTAAATTTTGCAGATGTAAAGTCAGTGGTTTTTCATATATCCACAAAGGTGTGCAACCATGACTGCTATCTAGTTCCAAAATATTTTCATCACTCCAAGCAGAAATCCTGTACCCACTAGCAGCCATTCCCCAATTCCACCACTAACCTACTTTCTGTCTCTATGGATTTGCCCATTCTGTATATTTCATATACATGGAATCATATAACATGTGGTCTTATGTGATTGGCTTCTTCCATTTGGCATGTTTCCAAGGTTCAACCATGCAACATGCATTGTGGTCCTTCATTCCTTTTCATGGCTGAATGATATTCCATTGTATAGCAGAGCAAAATATGGAGGACAGGATGAAGCTGCAAGATAGTTTAATAATCAGGAAGTAGTAACACAAACATGTCATTTAGAAATACAGAAGTAAATATTTTGCTTTATTTTTTACACCAAATTCACTCAAATTCATTTACAGACATTTAAAATGCAAAACTATCAAAATTATAGAGATAAACATAGAAAATCTACATGACCTTGGGTTTGGTCTGTAGATCATGAGCTTTGAGTTTTAATACACAGCACAAAAAGCCAATCCACAAAAGAAAAAAGTAATATTGTGGACTTTATAAAATGAAAGATTTCTACTGTGTAGGAGTAAATATTTCAAAAATCAACTCCGGAGGAAATAAGAAAGTGATTGCCAAAAAAAAACCCGTAACCCAACAAACATCTTTTTCTAAACAAACATTGAAGGAAATTACCTCATTCTTTATGTGCATGTATAACTAATGGAAATAAAAACTAAAATTAGAAAAAGAAAAGGAAAAAAACATGGTAAATAGAAGATACAAAATAAGATGTCAAAGTAAGTCCAAATATACCTATCACAATGCATTTAAGTGACTTAAATTTACCTATTAAGAAAACGAAGCCTTTCAGAATGGATAAAATCCAATCATATTCTACTAACAAGAGCAAACTTGTTGCTAAAAAGCAACTATAATATGGAAATACTGACATAGGAAGGATGGACAAAAATATCCTTCTCAGGCAAGAACAAAAGAAAGAGGAAAGCTGTTGTGGCAATAGTGAGGTCAGACAACATAGAATTCAGAACAAAAGGCATTAAGATTAAGGTGGCTATTTCATACTAATAAAATGAACAACCCGCTAACAGGATTCAGCAGTCATGAGTGCATCAATCATGTTCTTGTTTTATTGTGGTACAAAACACATAACAAAATTTACCACCTCGGGGCTTCCCTGGTGGCGCAGTGGTTGAGAGTCCGCCTGCCGCTGCAGGGGACACGGGTTTGTGTCCCGGTCCGGGGAGATCCCACATGCCGTGGAGCGGCTGGGCCCGTGAGCCACGGCCACTGAGCCTGCGTGTCCGGAGCCTGTGCTCCGCAACGGGAGAGACCACAACAGTGAGAGGTCCGCGTACCGCAAAAAAAAAAAAAAAAAAATTACCGCCTTAACCATTTCTAAGTGTACAGTTCAGTGGTGTTAAGGACATTCACATTGTTGCACAATCACCACCACCATCCATCTTCAAACTCTTTCCTCTTGCAAAACCGAAACTCTGTACCCGTTAAACAATAGATCCCTATGTCCCCCTCCCTCTAGCCTCTGGAAACCACCATTCTATTTTCTGTCTCAGAATCTGATTGCTCTAAGTACCTTATGAAAGTGGAATCGTACAGTATTTGTCTTATTGTGACTGGCATATTTCACTTAGCATAATGTCCTCAAGGTTCATCCGAATTCTGACAGTGTATGTCAGAATTTCCTTGCTTTTTAAGGCCAAATAATATTCCATTGTATGTATGTACCACATTTTGTTTATCCATTCTCCATCCATGGACACGGGCTGCTTCTGCCCCATGGCTATTGTGAATAACACTGCTATGAACATGAGTGTGAACGCATGTGTCCATCAGTAGTCAACCAATGGTCACTTATTGAAACCTCACTGTCTTCTAGGTATGGCTCCAGGCGTGGGGAATACAGCCGTGAACAAGACAGCAGTCTGCCCTCCAGAGGCTTATATTCTGGTGGAGGGACTCAATATGAACACAAATGGTGCAGTCACGTGACAGCAGGTGCTGGTCAGTGCCATGAGGAAGATGAACCCTGTGGTCCATGAGTGACTGTAGGGAGCTGGGGGCTGTTTTATCCAGGAGGGTGTGAAAAGGTCTGTCCAAAGAAGGTGAAATTTGTGTTGAGACCTGAAAAGTAAGATGGTAGCTAAGACCTGTATAGGAAAGAACATTCCAGGCAGAAGCAGCAGCAGGAGCAAAGAAGCCTGAGCCTGGATCCAGTCTGGAGCGTTAAAATGCTTTGAGGACGGTGAGGCTGGTGGGCAGCAGAAAGATGGGCAGAGGCTTGAGGACAGAGAGGGAGGCAGCGGTGAGGGGGTGGGTCCATATGAGGGGTGGCCTTGAGGGCAGTGGTGCAGGAGAGGGAGCTCTGGAAGGTGTCAAGTAAGGGGAGGACCTGGTCTCCTTTACTGCCACGTGGAAGGTGGATTTCAACAGGGCCAGCGTGAAGGAGGGGATTGCAGTGAGGCATGTACCTAACTCAGCCCTGAAGTGGGGAATGCCAGAACTGGTAGCTCTACAAGGAGAAGTTGAGAAATCTATTAACCACAGCGGGCAGTTTTAACCTCTGGGTGAAGGAGAGTCTCTCAGCCCCGCCCGTGTTGCCCTGTAGCCCCCACTTTCTCCCCTGCCCCCTGCGGCCATCCCTCCCACGCCTCACCCACGTCTTCATATCACCTCTCTCTTCTTCCCAGAGCCTCTAGCGCCTCCCAGCCCCTGAACGTCACTGACAGTTCTTCCAGGCCCTAACATCCTTCCAGTGAGCCCCCAGCCTTCCTGGCCTCTCCCAGGCTCTCCCAATTCACCTCTTCCCTCCTACGCCCCCTATTACCCCTTTTGGAATCTCAGCTCCTCTTACCTCCTTAGTTCCTTCCATTCCCAGTCTCTCCCTAGCAACTCAAATCCCCAAATCATCACCAGTTCTATTTCATAGCTCCCCTAGTCCTTGCCTAACCCTCCCAGACACTCAGTCTTTTTATACCCCCAGCCCTGAACCCCACCAACTTCCTCCCATTTCCCAGAGTCCCTCCAGGACCCCCCACTCCCCGTTTGGTCCGTCTGCTTAGAGACTCATTTTCTAGTTCCTCATGTGGGACCAGAGCATCTTTATTTATTTTCCATTATTTCCCACTTGCCAGAAGGGCCCTTACACTGAGACCCTTGGTTGGCCAGATATGAGTAAAACACAAACACGGTTTTAATGTCACCTCCAGCCACCCCCGGACCCAGTGAGGAGGAAAGGCAGGGTCCCCCAGGCTCCCTTTCATTTCCTACCCCAAGCAGGATGAGAGCATGCTGATCACAGGGTGGGGGCAGGGCCCATCCTGGCAGCCAGGGAGCTCCAGGTCCAGTCAGCAGAGGGTCCTAGCGGCTGCCACCACACAGACCCAGCCAGAGCATGGGGCCTGCTGCAGCAGCTGGTCACGGAGCGGGGGACCAGAGCGGTCTGTTTTTGGAAGGGCTGTGATTTATCAAGATGGCCAGCCCTGGTTGCCTCCCTTCCCATCTGTCCTATCACCACGCAATTCCTCCAAATTCCTCCCAGCTCCCCCATCCCTTCCCAGACCCCTGGTCCCTCAACCTCACCCACCCTCCCAGTCTCTCCAACCCTCCACAGGGCTTCCTAGTGTCTGTCCCACCCCCCCATTTCCCCTCCGGTCCCTGCCATTTCCCCCAGGGCCCCAGACCTCCACCTGGGTTAAGGCTAGGGGACTGGGATCCCCAGAGGATTGGGCTAAGAACTGATGTGCTTGTGTGTGAGAGGAAACTACCCAAGGCAAGGGAAAGAACCATCATAGAGGAGCAGACCAAACGTTTCTGGGGCTCACACAGGAGTAGGAATAGTCCCTGTTTCCACCAGTCAGAATGGAGAGGCCTCGTAATATACCAAGCATTGGGTAGAGTCTTCAGATGGGTCATGCATTTCAACAAAATGAAAAGGCAACCCGTGGAATGGGAGAAAATATTTGCAAACCACATATCCGATAAGGGGTTGATATCCAAAAAGGATAAGGAATGCATACAAGGCAACAGCAAAAAATCCCAATTATAAAATGGGCAAAGGACCTGAATAGATATTTTTCCAAAGAAGATGTGCAAATGGCCAATATGAAAAGATGATTGACATCACTAATTATCAGAGAAATGCAAGTCGAAACCACAATAAGATATCATTTCACACCTGTTAGGATGTTTATTATCAAAAAGACACGAGGGACTTCCCTGGTGGCGCAGTAGTTAAGAATCCGCCTGCCAATGCAGGGGACACGGGTTCGAGCCCTGGTCCAGGAAGATCCCACATGCCACGGAGCAACTAAGCCTGTGCGCCGCAACTACTGAGCCTGCTCTCTAGAGCCCAAGAGCCACAACTATTGAAGCCCACGCGCCTAAAGCCCATGCTCCACAACAAGAGAAGCCACCGCAATGAGAAGCCCATGCACCGCAACAAAGAGTAGCCCCTGCTCGCCGCAACTAGAGGAAAGCCCAGGCACAGCAACAAAGACCCAATGCAGCCATTAAAAAAAAAAAAAAAGACATGAGATAACCAATGTTGATGAGGATGTTGAGAAAAGTCAATTCCAGCACTCTGTTGGTGGGAACGTAAACTGGTACAGTCACTATGGAAAACAGTACAGGGGTTCCTCAAAAAATTAAAAATAGAACTACTATAAGATCCAGCAATCTCACTTCTGGGAGATTCACATCCAAAGGAAATGAAAGCACTGTCTCTAAGAGATAACTGTACTCCCATGTTCGCTGCAGCATTATTCATGATAGCAAAGATATAGAAAGAACCTAGGTGTCTGCTGACAGATGAATGGATAAAGAAAATTACACACACACACACACACACATATGTGTGCGTACACACGCACACGATGGAATATTATTCAGTACCTAGAGGGGTGGGATAGGGAGGATGGGAGCGAGGCTCAAGAGGGAGGGGATATGGGGACATGTGTACGCATGTGGCTGATTTGCTTTGTTGTGCAACAGAAACTAACACAGTATAGTGAAGCAATGACACTCCAATAAAGATCTATTTAAAAAAAAGAAAGGAAGTAAATCCTGTCATTTGCAGATTCATGGATGAACCCGGAGGGCATTAAGCTAAGTGAAATAAGCCAGACAGAGAGAGACAAGTACTGCATAATATCACTTACACGTTAAAAAAAAAAAAAGTCAAACTCATAGCAACAGAATACAGTGGTGGTTGCCAGGGGCTGGAGAGAGGGGGGAATGGGGAGAGGTTGGTAAAAGGGTACAAACTCTCCGTTGTAAGATGGATGAGTTCTGAGGATCTAATGCACAGCATGGTGACTGCAGCCGATAACACACTATTGTATAGTTGCTCTCTCAGCAGACCTTAAGCTTCCCCCACACACCCAACAAAGGTAACTATGTGCGGTGATGGATGTGTTAATTCACTTGACTGTGGGAATCCTGTCACAATGCCTATGTATATCAAATAATGTTGTACACTTTAAATATATTACAATTTAATTCGTCAACTATACGTCAGTAAAGCTGGTGGGGAGGGGAATGAGGATGATGCATTAGTAGTAGGGCTAATTAGTCCCAAAATAAAGGCTTCCTGCCATAACAAAGTATAAAAAGAAGCCTGAAAGGACAAACTGAGTCACAGGTGAGTTAACCGTATACCAGAACAACACCCAGCACTCTTTAAAGGAATACAATAAAACACAGCACATAAGACTCAACAAGATAAAATTCAGCACCCATTAGAAAATTACAAGACATATGTAATGAAACAGAAAAATCTGACCCATACCTAGGAGAAAAACAAATAAGAAACAGACCCAGAAATGACAGAGGTTATGGAATTAGTAGATAAAGACTTTAAAACAGCTATTTTATTTTATTTATTTATATATTTTTTAAACAGCTTTATTAGAGTATAATTGCTTTACAATGTATGTTAGTTTCTGCTAAAACATCTATTTTAAATCTTAAAATATAATCAAGGAAAATCTGGCCATGATAGGGACAGAAATAAAAGATATATAAAAGAGACCAGGGCTTCCCTGGTAGCGCGGTGGTTGAGAGGCCGCCTGCCGATGCAGGGGACGTGGGTTCGTGCCCCGGTCCGGGAAGATCCCACATGCCGCAGAGCGGCTGGGCCCGTGAGCCATGGCCGCTGAGCCTGCGCGTCCGGAACCTGTTCTCTTGCAACGGGAGAGGCCACAACAGTGAGAGGCCCACGTACAGCAAAAAAAAAAAAAAAAAAAAAAGAGACCAAAATGAAACTTCTAAAGCTTAAATACACAATATCCAAAATGAAATATACACTGGATGGGCTTAAGAGCAGATGAAATATTACAGAAGAGAAGATCAGTTTTCTGGAAGAGATTGCAATATAAGCTACCCAAGATAAAGCACTATGAGAAAAGACACTGAAAAAGAAGTAAGCAGAGTAGTGGGGGGCTGTAGGACAATATCAAGCAATCTAACATATTCCAATTACAAATTGGAATCCCAGAAGAAGAGGAGAAAATGGGGGAACAGAACAAGTATTTGTTTGTTTATTTATTTATTTGGCTGCGCCAGGTCTTAGTTGCGGCATGCGGGATCTTTTAGTTGTGGCAGGTGGGATCTTTAGTTGTGGTATGTGAATTCTTAGTTGCGGCATGTGGGAACTAGTTCCCTGACCAGGGATTGACCCCAGGCCCCCTGCATTGGGAGTGCGGAGTCTTAGCCACTGGACCACCAGGGAAGTCCCCAGAACAAATATTTGAAGAAATCGTGGCTTAAAATTTTCCAAATTAGATGAAGACTATAAACCCATAGATCCAATAATCTCAAAGAAACCCAAGCAAAGAAACAAAGAAAACCACACCAAGGCACATCGCAGTCAGATTGCTAATACCAATGACAAAAAGAAAATCTTACAAGTTGCTGAAAAGATTCGACTTCTAACCAAGAAGGAATAATGAGGATTGGATTTACCCTCTTACTGAAACAATCTAAGAACAGACAAAATATATGAAATAACAATTTTCAAGACACTTGATTTCAGGCAACAAAGGACAGTGATCTCTGAAAGATGGGGAAAAATTAGGTGAACTCTACAATTGCTTCAGTTCACGGATTTGGATGTACTATTGTAAGGTTCTTATGCTACACATGAGATGGTATAACATCACCGTAACCTATAAACCTGAAACCAACCAGTAACAACAAGCTATAGCCAATAAACTAACAAACGGGACAAAATGGAATCATAAGTAATATTTGATTGATCCAAAGAAATCACAAAAGGACGATAAATGGGAACAAGTAAAGTGTGAAATAAGCAGAAGAAAATAATATAACAAGCAGAATTTAAGTAGAAAACAGAACAACAATAAAGTCAGTTATGCCAGAAATGAATTCAAAAGCTGATTCTTTGAAATTATCTATAAAATGGGGTGGAGGTGGGGGAATATAGGCAGATTGATCAGGAAAAGGGAAAAGGAGGGAAGACACAAATGATCAGGAATGAAAAGAGGACATTTCTACAGATACTACAGACATCGAAAGGATAATAAGGGAATATCATGAAATACTTCATGCCAATAAACTTGTATAAATTGTATAAATTCCTTGAAAGACACATGCTATCAAAGTGCACTCAAAAAGAATAACTAAAAAAAAAAAAAAAAAAGAAAGAATAGCTAAGGGCTTCCCTGTTGGCGCAGTGGTTGAGAGCCCGCCTGCTGATGCAGGGGACACAGGTTCGTGCCCCGGTCCAGGAAGATCCCACATGCTGCAGAATGGCTGGGCCCGTGAGCCATGGCCACTGAGTCTGCGCGTCCGCAGCCTGTGCTCCGCAACGGGAGAGGCCACAACAGTGAGAGGCCCACGTACCGCAAAAGAAGAAAAAAAAAAAAAAAAAAAGAATAGCTAACCTTTCCAAAAAAAACAGAAACAAAAAACTCAAGGCACAAATGACTTCACAGATGAATTCTACCAAACAGTTAAGAAAGAAATACTAAAAATTGTGCACAGACTCTTCCAGAAATCTGTAGAGAAGGAAATACTTCCCAACTCATTCTATGAGGCCAGCTCCTGGCCTGGTTTTTCCTGGTACCAAAACCAGCTAAGAACATTACAACAAAACTACAGAACAATATCCCTTATGCACATAGATACAAAATCCTTAACAGGATTTTAGCAAATCAAATTCAGTAATATATAACAAAATAAGGCATCATGACCATAAGGGGTTTATCCCAGGAGTGCAAGCTTGGTTTAACATTTGAAAATTAATCAATATAATCCAAATTACCAGTGCAAATAAGAACTACAGGATTCTCTCAAAAGACGCAGAAAGAGCATTTGATGATATGCAACATCCACTAATGATTTAGGGGGGAAAAAAAACCACCTCAGCAAACTAGGAACAGAAAGGAACTTCCTCAGCCTTACAGAGGACAGTCAAGATAAGCCTACAACTAACATTATACTTTAATATAAAAGGCTGAATGCTTTTCCCCTAAGAGGAGAAAAAAATCAGGATATCAGATTTTTTCCTCCCTTAATATCAGATATCTGATATCTGTCTCACCTCTTCTATTCAAAATTGTACTGGAAGTCTTAGCCAGTGCAATGAGGCAAGGGAAAGAAAAGGCATACAGATTGGATAAGAAGCAGTAAAAGTCTTTATTTACAAAACATGATTGTCCAGGTAGAAAATCTTAAGCAATCTACCAAAATACTACTGGAACAACTAAATGAATTTAGCAAAGTCTCAGGATCAAAGGATCAAGGTTAATATACAAAACGCAACTGTATTTCTTTATATTAGTGAGACATTAGTGGGACATTGAATTTTTAAAGTATCATTTACATAGTATTTACAATAGCAGACAATGCAATACCATACACAATAGAGGAAAACTCAAAACACTTAAGAATATATTTAGCAAAATATATACCAAACATAGAAAATTACAAAATATTGCTGAGATAAATTAAAGAAGTTCTAAATAAACAGAGAGATATACCAAGTTGATGAATCATAAGACAGTATTATTGTTGATTCACCCCAAATGGATCTGTAGAGTATAACTAACCCAGTCAAAATTCCTGCATGCTTTCTTTCTTGAAAATTGCTGAGATAATTCTAAAATTTAGCCAAAAAATGTTTTAAAAAGAAGAAATATATTAGAGGACTCAAACTACCCAATTTTGAGAGCTACCGTTATCAAGATAGCTCAGTATAAGGGTACAGAGACATCAATGGCACAGAATAGAAAGTCCATAAATAGGCTCACACACACAGAGTCAAGGCTGGGACATGGGACCTGGGACCCTTTACTGGAGTGCTTGCACTTGCAGCTGGACAAGTCTCTCCTCCTCTCCTGGAGCAACCGAATCCAAAGAAACTATAAGGGACTAAAAATAAGTTCATGCATGTGCAGTAACGGGGCGAATTATGAACAATAAGATACAAAGAGGCCACAAACCAACTGCCACTTCTGAGGTGCTGGGAGAAAAGCCGGGTACTACGCATGATCCCTGCATACAGCACCACAAAGGGGCTGGTGGACCACCTAAGCTACACCTCCTGCCCAACCCACGGACCCACCCCTATTGTTACCCAATTTAAGGAGACAGCTCTCGGCTCCTCCAGGAGTGAGCAAGGCACCTGTTACGTGTTTTCGCTCCCTCCTGATGAAGCCTGAATTTCTCATCTGGCCTCTTTTCAATTTCTGTTGATTAAAGAGTCCAAGGACCCGAGGCTGAGTCCGTAGCAAATTGATTTTCAACAAAGGCTGGAAAGTGTGAAAGGGATTGTCTTTGCTACAAATGGTGCTGGAATAACTGGATACCTATATGCAAAAATAAAATGAACCTTGATCTGTACCTCACACCATACCCCCAAATTAATTAAAAATTAATCATAGACCTAATTATAAGAGCTAAAACTATAACACTTCTAGAAAAAAACATAGGACAAAAATCTTTGTGATCCTTTTTTTTTTTTTTTGGCCGTGCTGCATGGCTTGCAGGATCTCAGTTCCCCAGCCAGGGATTGAACCTGGGACACAGCAGTGAAAGCCTGGAATCCTAACCACCAGGCCTTGGCAAGTACTACTTAGATAGGAAACAAAAGCAAAATGATAAATAGAACTTTATCAAAAATAAAAAATTCTGATCTTCAAAAGATATCATTAAGAAAAATGAAAAGGCAAGCCATATTTGCAAAATACATTTATCCAGTAAAGGACCTGTACTAGAATGTACGAGGAATTCTTAAAACTCAATAAAAACAGCTTACTTTTTTTAATGGGCAAAAGATGTGAACAGACACTTCACCAAAGGAGATATATGAATGGAAAATAAACAAATAAAATGATGTTCAGCATTATTAGACCTTAGGGAAATGCAAATTAAAACCACATGAAATGGAAGTGAGCAGCAGGGCCGGCTGACAGTAATGGTGCTGAGAGGCTGTGTGCAGGGTGACTTGGGCTTGGATCTCAGCAAGTGGACATTTTGAAAGCCATGATCTTCTTTGAAAAGGTGTTTTTCTTGTGTGAAAAATGAACGTTTTCCCAGTCATCCTCTTACACTGTCAGAAATAAAATTTCCAGCTCAACCAAGACAAAATGAATTTTTCTACACTGAGAAACTCTGGGGTCTATTTGCTCCACTAAATTTACAAATGGAATTCAAAGCAATGCAGCATGTTCTGCATCTTCCATTTCTTCCAAGCTCAAACCTTTCACTGGATATTTGAGGAGTAATGACGAGCCTATTGGATTTGAAGATATTTTTAATGACACATCACAAAGTGAACTAATGGGAGAACCACACTTGGTGGAATATAAACTCAATTTCCTATAAACGCAGTGTGCTATTCATGAAAACAGAGGGACTGCTTCTTGTTTATAGTCATCTATTTACTATAATTTGGTGCACACAACATTAAAAGTACTGATACATTAGAAAAAAAAAAACCAACAAACCCACATACACATACCCTAGAGCGGCTAAAATTTTTTAAAACTGACTATACTAAGTGTTGTCAAGAATATAGAGCAACTGGAGCTTTCATCCATTGCTGGTGGGAATGCAAAGTGGTGCAGTCACTCTGGAAAGTAATTTGGTAGTTTTGTTTTTTTTTTAAAAATCAAGTTAGCCATACACTTACCATATGAACCAGAAATCCCACTCTTAGATATTTACTTAAGAGGAATAAAAATATGTATTCACACAAAGACTTGTACACAAATGTTTACAGCAGCTATATTTGTAACGATAAAAATTTGGAAACAACTCCATCAATGGGTGAATAAATAAATTGTAGTGTATAGATACAACAAACACTACTCAGCAAAAAAAGAAAAATCTAGTAATACATGCAATAATATGAATGTTTCTCAACGTTAATGCTAAGTGAAAGAAACCAAATCTGAGTGATTATTTGTTGTATGATTGCATTTATAATCTGTAAATCCTCAAAACATGATTCCTTTGGTGAAGGCAAATCTATAAGGATAGAAATCAGATTGGTGGTTGCTAAAGGCCAGAGGTGAGAGGTGAGGCAAAGGGCACAATGAACCTTTTTAGTCAAGGGAAATGTTCTTTATGCTGATTGTGGTGTTGGTCAACGGTGGTATATAGCTAAAATTGGTGAATTTTACTTTAAGTAAATTATACCTCAATTCATCCGATTTTTAAAATAGAATGCATGACAGACTTGCTGGCTACCACTGGTTTTTGTTTGTTTGTTTTTTAACATCTTTATTGGAGTATAATTGCTTTACAATGTTGTGTTAGTTCTACCACTGGTTTTGATAGTAAAGTGAAGACAGTTTGCTGCACTGGAAACTGGTTCCCCTAAAATCTGTAGGAAGGAAAGTATGTGTGACTGTTTCCCTTGGACCAGATGTGAGCCATTGGAGAGCGAAGACCTGCATAGAGCGATAATAAAACCTGTCCAAGGGCGCCACCAGGAGGGCATCTGAGACTTAGCAAGAAGCTGAAGCCTAGGCCTGCCCGTGGGCCTAGGAGAGGTCAGCTGCCAGTCCAGACCAAGGATGAGAATTATGGGTGACAGACCCAGGTAATGGTGTGGGCTAGAGGGTTGGGAAGAACTTACAAAAGAGCCCCGCTAGATGAACAGTCAGCTTTATACACATGCCAGGCCCGGGGAGATTATGTGGCAGCTCACACAGTACTAGTCAGAATAAGACCTTTCTTGCCCCTTTCTTCCTCCCTCTCCCTCCCTCATTTCAACTCCAGAGAAAGCAAAAGCAGCCTAGTGAGTGAGTGAGGAAGAGGATCTCAGGGTGTAAGAGCAGTGGGGGAATGGAAACAGGCATTTGTCAGACGCACACATTTCCCCTCCCCCCGCCACCACTTATGCACACTTTTTCCAGCTGCATGCTGTCTACCCAAAACACATCGGGAAGGTGCAAGGGAGACATTTTTAACCTTAAACTTTTAATTTTTTTGACTTGTACTTATTTTACATTTTTTATTGTGGTAAAATATACATAACATATAATTTACCATTTTAACCATTTTAAGATGTATAATTCAGTGGCAGCAAGTACACTTACATTGTTATGCAACCATCTCCAGAAGCTTTTCTTCATCCCCGACTGAAACTAAAAATAGAACTACCATATGATCCAGCAATTCCACTTCTGGGTATTTACCAGAGGAAAACAAAAGCACTAATTCAGAAAGATACATGCACCCCTACATTCATTGCAGCATTATTTACAATAGCCAAGACATAGAAAAAACCCAAGTGCCCATCAACAGACAACTGGTTTAAGAAGATGTGGTATAAATACATACAATGGAATATTATTCAGCCATAAAAAAGAATGAAATCTTGCCACTTGCGACAACATGGATGGACCTAGAGGGTATTACGCTAAGTGAAATAAGTCAGACAGAGAAAACAAATACTACATGATTCCACTTATATGTGGAATCTAAAAAACAAAACAGACAAACAAAACAGAAACAGACTCATAAATACAGAGAATAAATGGGTGATTGCCAGAGAGGAGGACAGTGGGGGAATGGACAAAATAGGTGAAGGGGATTAAGAGGTACAACTTTCCAGCTATAGATAAATAATTCAGGGGTTTCCCTGGTGGCGCAGTGGTTAAGAATCTGCCTGCCAATGCAGGGGACACGGGTTCGAGCACTGGTCCGGGAAGATCCCACATGCCTCAGAGCAACTAAGCCTGTGTGCCACAACTACTGAGCCTGCGCTCTAGAGCCCGCGAGCCACAACTACTGAAGCCTGTGCGCCTAGAACCTGTGCTCCGCAACAAGACAAGCCACTGCAATGAGAAGCCCGCGCACCGCAACGAAAAGTAGCCCCCACTCGCCGCAACTAGAGAAAGCCTGCGTGCAGCAACGAAGACCCAACGCAGCCAAATAAATAAATAAATAATTCACTGGGATGTAATGCACAGTATAGGGAATATAGTCAATAATATTGTAACAACTCTGTATGTTGACATATGGTAACCAGACTTACGGTGATCATTTCATAAAACATAAAAATATTGAATCACTATGTTGTACACCTGAAACAAATATTGTATGTAAATTATAATTCCATTTAGAAAATAAAGATATACAGTCCGGGGCTAATACAACAGGTTGAAAAGTCCTCAAAGCACAGGCTCCTTACCATACCATCCTAGTGTAGCTCCACCATCCCCATGGTCTAGGTCTAGAGTCTGGGTCCAGGCAGGAAGAAAGAGGAAAGGCAAAAGTTTTGGAAAGATGGGGGAAATTGTCACTCAATCATCTTCTGTGTTCTGTGGTTCAGAAGAGTGTCCTGGTTGACAAAACCTGTTCTAAAAGACCAAGAAGCCAGAAGCATGGCAATGTCTCTTGGAAGGGCCAAACTGGTCCATGATCCTCATCTCCAAATACTGAAGTCACTCACACAAATGAAACGACCTGAGATCAATTATCTAACTGGCTGAGCTTAGGCCACATGTGTGCTTTGTCAAACACAATCTTATGGGATAATTGTGGTTAAGCAAAAATTGGAGGGAGAGCTCCTTTGCCCAAAGCAGGATGTCTGAGAACACAGCTTCACCAACAGTCTCTCTCTGTAGCGTTCCCCAGGGGAGCCCAGGGAGCACAGTTTGAAAACAACTTATCCATCATCCTCATTGTACAGATGGGAAAACTGAGGCCTGGGAAGAGGCAGGGGTGTGCACCAGGTGATCTGGGGCAGAGGTGGCAAGGGATCACAGGCTCCAGCTCTTACGAAGAGCTCTCCCATCCAGCAAAAGAGCTTTACAATTTGTAACGCGTTTTCACTGACAGGATCTCAAATGATGAAATGAGGGCACAGAAGCAGGAATTGACTCGCCAGAGGGCACATGGTTAATGAGTGACCGAGGCTTACTTGGACCTCGGGCTTCCAGATCCTGAAACCAGGATCTGTTGCCTAAAAGTATTTTTTACTTCAAAATTCATCTATAAATTTTTGCAAGCCTTTAAAAAATGTAAAAATTAGGAAGAATCTCACCTACTCCCTTGAAGCGGGAGGATTCGCTTGTTCATCTAACTGTAGCTGGGTTGTCACATTCTCCATAGAGAAGCTACTATAGACCTCGATGCCTCCAGCAATGCCCCCTGCACAGGGAAACCCACTGAATCTTCGGCCAGTCAGCACAGGTATACTCATATCTTTTGCACATCATTGGTGTGTGTGTGTTGGGTGGGGTACGGTTATTTGTTTGTTCAGTAACATCAAATACTTGCTGGGCTCCAATTTACAGTGTCAGGGACTGTGTTAGGCACTGAGATTAGAGATGAATTAGACAGAGCTTCCTGTCCTCGTGGAGCTCAATCCAGAGGCAGACGGTACAGTTAAACCACAAAGTCATTTTAGATAGTGGAAAGTGTGGTGATGGAAATACGATGATGAGATACCAGTGACAGGACGGGCTGCCACTTTAGATTGAGTGATGGGAGAAGGCCTTTCGGATGAGCTGAGATAAAGGTGAACAACAAGAAGGTGGCAGTCATGTGAGTATCTGGGGAAAACAATCTCATCTGGACTTTTTAGTGAACAGAGAAAAGGGGAAGGTCGTAGAAGAGCCCAGGGAGGTGGACTGGGGTAACATCATGTAAGACCCTGTAGACCACGGTCAAGTTCAAGTTCTGGAGAAAGGCAGGTAATTAGGCACGGGCGACCTAGGTGGGGCTTCCCAGGAGGCAGCTGAAGAGCGGTCCAGGTCCATTCATTGAAATGCTCCCGCGAGTGGGGGCGCGGCCCGAAGCTTTGGCTTTAGCCAATCAGAGCCTGGGGGCGGGGCCAGAGCCAGCAGCTAGCCAGCGACCCCTGCGGCCTACCTGTTCCTCGTCGCTTCTCTCACCTCCTCAAATGAGACTGGTTGTTCTCCGGTTTCCTCGACCACCACGAAAGGAAACCCTGGTCTTCAGCGTCCGGGCCCCTGAAGGAAGCAGGCGGACGCTGGCTCCCACCCTCCGGGATCGCTTTCCCCGGTGTCTGGTCTTGTCTGCGGTGGGGGGTCGAGGCGGCGGCCGGGGGCGTAGCAGGGAGCTTGATGAGCCCCAGAGCCAGAGGGGTCGCAGAAGCCCGAGGTGGGAGGCCACGGGACAGCCCTGTGGCCTGACCCTCGCAGGAGAGACCTGCAGCTTGCTTTTTTCGCTTAGTACGTCTTGAAGGGTGTCCACGTGGAGACATGACGACCCACCTCCGTCTTTAAATTGCTGCATGATGCAGAATTACCAGTGCTTAAGTCACCCACTCCCAAGCTAATGGACTCTTTAGTTGATTTTACTTTTCTGCTATAACTAATGGTCCTTCAGGAAACATCTTTGTCATTCTTCTTGTACCTGTATTTCTCTAAAGTTGTCTAACTCCTCAGTCACAGGCAGGCCATCAGTTACATAGGTGAGTGACAAAGTTAGGCTGTGACTTACAAGGTTTCCCCTGGGGAAGAGGGGAAGGGGGTTGGATAAATTCCCTAGGAATGGTTGTGGCCGACAAAGCACAAAGGCCTTGAGGTTAGACATGCTTTTGCTTCCAGTTTTGGTAGTTACGTATTGAAGACTGGTAGGCGAGACCCCCAGCCCCCCGAGGCCTTATTTTCCTCATCTGTGAAGAGGGGACACTGGGGTGGTGGTGAGAGGGGCTGGTAAAGTGATTTGTAAGGTCTGTTGCACTGAGAAGGCCTTATATTACCAGCCTGTGGTCTAAAAGTACACGAGAGAGTTGACTAAAATAATTGCACAGTTGTATCGGTGCCATAAATGTGTGTTCTTATTGATGGCTTAAAAAAGAAAAAAGACATATTTGCCTTATTACTCAGTAAGGTGGGCAAAACAAAACATTTTACTTTGGAGTTTGGGCAGAGAGCGTGGTGAGAAGCGGATCATGGCCTTCTCCCGTGGGGCCCTCCAACCAGGTCCTCGGGCCTTCGGCCAGCAGGTAACCTGAGGGCCAGGGACGGGCTGCCCACGGCTGGGCCCAGACCTCTCGCCTGCCCCCATCTCCTAGCCAGACCCTGCTGACTGCCTGATCTCTCAGCCCAAAGCTGGGGGCTCAGGTGAAGCCCCCACCCAGCTGCGGCACTTCTGGGAGTTGGGTGGGGCAGGGCGAGAACAGTGGCCACTCGAACCCCACGGGGGCTGTCAGAACTCTGAGGGCCCGAGAAGGTGGTACCTGGACAACAGCTTGACCACACTCAGGCCTTGGAGCTGTGTAGATCCTGGACCTGGGGTGACCACTCTGTCCCAACTGGACGAGACCTCCCCTCGTCTGGACACCTTAATGGGCCTGTCAGGTGAGTGGAGCCCTGGTCGACAATGGGTGCCTCACCTGGACCAGACAACATCTGACAAAGGCCTTAATGGGTGAGCAGAGCCCCGGGTGAGGAGGGGTTGAAGGGCAGTGGTTGTCATTTCTACCAGACCTTGATCTCAGGAGATAGAAATGGTAGAATAACAGACCATATTTGGCCAATGGGAAGTGCGCACCACCTTTTGGTTAGAGTTACTGGCTGTTTATAGAAGGCCTGTCTATATAATACGAAAAAGATACTCGCAACTCACCACCCTCCACCCGCACCACTTTTCAAAAGAAAACTTGCCCCATCTAGGTCTTCTAGATGTAAAGAGGTTGCCCACGGATAACAGTAAGAAAATTGCACACCTTGTAAATGCCCATTTGTTTTTTTAAAAAGTCATAGGGAAGAAATGTCTTCTGGAAATGACATTTTGAAATGGAACAGTTAAATCACCTCTAGAGGTGACCTCTAGAGGTGACATCGGGGTGATCCAGGTCCACGTACGTCCCACTCATACGTGGGTTAGAGGACATGGAGTGGCAGACCTTGAGGAGGAAGGAAAGAAGCTTCTGTGCCAGACTGGTCACACTTGGGAGACATTTCCATGTCATAACCATTGTTCTGTGTGTGCAATTTATCCCTCACTGCTGTATAAATAGTTGACAATGCTAAGTACTTTTCTGAAGTATCTAGTGGATGTTCTGAAGTGCCTGATATATGTTAAAAGTAGAGGTAGTAAAAAGACATTTTGAAAGTATCTTTTTGTTAAGATTCATATGAAATATTGTTATTTTAGGGGGGAAGGGATTGGCCAAACCACCTTTCTGAACAGTACGCACTGTGGCTGTGCGCTGGCTCGAGAGGGAGGGATGTGTGTGGATGTGTTCATATTTACATTTTGAGGCTGACCACTGATGTGTGTGTATCTCTTTCGGCTGTACTATAGAGATACATTGCTGAGTAATTCAATGGAAACACATCTCCTTGCTAATATTTTAATAGTATACGTTGGATAATGAATTCTCTTAGAAGCATTATACTTTGTGTACTCTGTTACTTTATCTCTCATTTTTTTTGGTGGGGGGAGGATCGCCAAGCCACGTGGCACGCAGAGATCTTAGTTCCCCACCTAGGGATTGAACCTGCGCCCCCGGCAGGAGAAGCATGGAGTCTTAACCACAGCACCACCAGGGAAGTCCCTATATCTCATTTTTAATTGAACATTAAGGGAATGCAGTATTTTAATCATAACTCTGACAATATCTTTAGCTAGAGGCCTGTTGCCAATTTTGTCTTTTATGAAATGTTTGTCGCCAAGAGAGGCAGGATTACATTTTTTTCTTCTTGATTGAGTTGGTATAGTGTATTCTTGGTTATCAAAATACTCATATATTGAATAGCTTTGGGTCTTTGAAACAGTGAATCTTCATGATGTGTGAAAAAGCATGGTACATAACTATACAATCTTAATTACATAAAAATGGATGTTTAGTTGTGTAGATACATACATGGGACCTAGAAGGACACGTCAAACTGTAAACTGTGATTATGGGTGACTATTTTTGCTTCTTGTGTTTTTCAGTTTCCCATTATGCACATTAAGTTTTAAGAAATATTTTTAAAATCTGTAAACATTTTACTTTGAAACAATTATTTAGGGACTTCCCTGGTGGTGCAGGGGACTCCATGCTCCCAATGCAGGGGGCCGGGGCTCGATCCCTGGTCAGGGAACTAGATCCCACATGCATGCCACAACTAAGAGTTTGCATACCACAACTAAGGAGCCGGCAAGCCGCAACTAAGGAGCTTGCCTGCCGCAACTAAGACCGGTGCAACCAAATAAATAAATATTTTAAAAAGCAATTATTTACTGTAAACAAAGGTGGACTCACACCTCGACAAGATCTTATTTTAAATCATTCAATGGTGACTGCCTCTGCTGTGCCTGGCACAGTTCTACGCACGCAGGATACACAATGAACAAAGCAAAAATGTATGCTCTCAAGGGGCTTACACACCACCTGAGCATTTGAGATTTTCTGTGTGGCTGTCTAGACTGTTTTTTAAAATCTGTACTTTTGCAAATGTAGAGGAATAGGAATCAGATTAATTTTCTAAACACCACCCAGGGAAGGCAGGCAATCTCTGTGTGTGATAGATCTCTGTGTGTGATATTCATCCAGTGAACTAATACAATTCTGTGGCCTCCAACTGCAAATCAAATTTTCTGTAGGTCCCCTCTCTGGAATAGCTGTTTGGGTCACTTGTATAAAGGGGTAAGTATCCATCAAAGAAGCGGACTATTTTGTGTTAATAAAAGATTGTTTCTATCAAGTTACCGCTGGTGACGTTTTTTTCTGAAACAATGACACCATCCTAAAAACCTCATAACGATGAATTCATATTGTTCTGTTTTACTCAAATACTTGGTTCTTAAGAGATCTGTTGGACCCGGCAGCATTTCTAAGCTAAACACAGTAAAACAAAAGTTTTCATTGATCCTCTCCTCCACACGCTCCTGTGCTAAATGGAATTACAGTATGATTGACTCCAAATCTTTTTGCTGTGGGAGGCGATACGTGGTAAGTAAGAGAATGGCTTTGGAGTTGGGTTGGGTTTGAGGCTCACTTCCAAAGCTTCCTAAGCGTGTGACCTTGGGCAGGTTCACCTTGCTAAGCCTCAGTTTTCTTCTCTCTCTAAAAGAGGGATATAACAGTCTCTACCTTCAAGAGCTGTAGTGAGGATGAAATGAAACTGTGAATTAATACCTATCACATAGTACATGCTCAACCAGTGATCACGTTAATTATCTGTCTGGCATGGGCTGACTGGGACGGGGAGGGGAACTGGGCTCTTCCCGTTTTATCCTTAGGGTTGGGAGAAAGAGTTCTGGGTTCTGAATCAGAAAACCATAGTATTGGTTCTGCCACGAAATGGCTGTATGGCTTTGGGCAAGTGACCTTCCTTTGCTGAGTCTGTTTCCTCATTTATTAAACAAGGTAAAAGCCAACATTTGTTGAACGTCCAAGGGATAGGCTTATGTGTGGTATTATATGTATTAAATCATTGATCCCTCACAGCAGACCCGGGTGGGAGGCGCTATTATTTTTCCATGCACAAACAGAGCTGTTAACACTCGGAGGGACAGGGAATACTTGCCAAAGGGCACACAGCAAGTGAGGGGCAGCTCAGGACTCAAACCCAGGCAGCCTGGCTTGGAAGCCCAGGCTGAGGAATGTGGCCATTCACACCAGGTTCAGTGTCACACACCCCATCCCAGCATTATTAGTCTTTCAGGGACCTTAGTGATACACTGTTCAGCTTTTCCCATTTGACAGATAGCAGAAACTAAGACCTGAGCAGGATAAAGAACTTATGCAGGGTCACACAAATTAGTGGCCTAAGTGGACCAAGAACCCAAGTCTCAGAACGCTTCCAGCCCAGAGAGTCAGAGGTCCGCCCCTGAGAGTCTTTTCAAAAACGAAAAACTGCACTTTCATTGTCAGTTTGCCTGGGGTAACTGTTTACACCTTAGTCTGATCACAGCCCTACTTTCCTCCTATTTTCGTAAATTCTGAGGAGCTGACCCCAGTCACTTGGTGGCCGGGGCTTCATCAGCCCCGCCAACAGCTGAGAGGAGGCACTGGGGAGTCAGAATGTGTTTCCTGCTCATCCATACAAGACAGGACGTGCCAGTTTCTTCTGCGCGTTTCTGCAAAGAACCGCGTGCTCTCTGTGGACTCCCAGCAGGGGGAGGCGTGTGGGAGCAGCCCTCCGGCCTCTTGCCCTGCACTGGAGGACAGGCGCGGATAAGCTGTCACCCAGCCAGGCCACAGGTCTGTGTCTCCACCTACCACTGCGCCTCTGAATGCGGTAAATTAAAAAGTGGATACCTGTTAAAAATCCGTGGGTTCGGAAACCTCGTGTGCTCTGCACGTTCCCACTAGGACTCTCCCGGGCTTGTTGCTGTTTCGATTCTTCGGGGAACAGGAAGGTCTGTGCGGTAGCTCTCTGTGTGGTCAGGGGAATCTTTGAGGGTCCTTGAGACATTTTTTCAAGAGATCCACTAATAGCAAGACGTTACGTGCCTTTTTCACTTTAATTCTCTCTGGAGTTTTGCGGAGGCTCCCCGCACAGCGTCTGACGTTATGACAGACCACAGAAACCCGGATGAGAACCCAGCTGTCTGCTATTAAGCGGGATGTGCAAGAGATTTGCAAAACTGGAAAACAAATCCACTCTTTTATGGAAAACATGTTCATAAAAATGTTACTTCTGTTAACATGTTTTCCATAAAAGAGTCCTCTATGCTTAGATCCTGTGTTTGGGGACGAAAGGAAACTAACCAGAACTGGTCCACAGCATGAATAAATCATTACACCAATCAATCAATCAGTCAGTCTCCCAGGTGGTCTGCACTCCAGCTGAGCCTTCCCTCTCCCCTAAAGCAAGCTGCCTCATCTCTGGTCCACAGGCACTAGATGGCTCCCAAGGGCCCTTCTGGTTTCAGCAACTAAGACCTGGGAGCTCTCCTTAGATTATAACCAAGCAGGACTCTATGGGGCCTTTCTGGGACAGATACCCCTTACCCTCTGCCACCTCTTGTCTGTAGAAAAACTTTAGCCAAAGAATAAATTTAATCAGACAAGAAAATGCAGAAAGAAATGCAAACAGTCAAAGAAGACAAAATAATCATAGTTTAACCATTAAGGAAAGTCAAGGACATTTAGCTCCTCCTCAAGGGCTACAGATAATATTCTGAGCCATATCCTTTGAGCTGTTTTACAGATACTGAAACCTCCACCAGGTGGAAGAAGTTACCTACATGATGACCAGACTGTGGCCGTGACATGAGCTGCTCCATCTTGCACAATTCCAAGACCTGGCCTCAAGGAAATGGGAACAAAGCGACCCTGGAACTGAAGATTAACTGCACTTAAAACAATCAAGATGAGGCTGATCAGACCACCAATGACCAAGTTCAAGGTGACTGTTGGAGCTGGCTGTGCTCTTCTGCACATAGCCCCCCACCCACCTGTGCACCCCTAAAACTCCCCTTTAAAAGCTCTTGCCCCCGATCAACAGTGGGGAGTTGGTTCTCCACTGACATTGGTTGGTTCTCCACATGTCCAGTGGTTCTCCACTGGACATGAGTCCACCTTCTCCCCAGGATTGCTGGCTTCCTCAACAAAGCTATCTTTCCTTTTACCCAACACTTGTCTCTCAGTATTGGATTCTTGAGTGACAAGCAGCAGAACCCGAGTTTGGTAACAAGGTAGGGACTCCACACCACTTGCCGGTGTTGATCTTTTCTGAATGTTCATGAAACAGGAACCATAGGCACCCAACAGCATTGCAGGGACATTCAGATATGACAGTGAATGTGGAAATCCTGTGAAAATTGAAAAGCACTGGATAAATATGAACTTGAACAAAGACCTGAAAAGCTAAGCATAAATATGGACACAATATACAAAAGATAAGATAAAATCACAAGTGAGACACTTGTCAAAATGTTCTGAGATATATTCATTTTTATCTATTGGAAACCCCCCCATAAGCAACTATATGCACAAAAATCTCAAAAGACCAAAAGCAATCTATGTCAATGGCATGGGCTCAGGAATTTACCCTTATTCCCCGTTTAAAACCCATCAGATTTCCCTGTGACTATAAAAATAACACATGGTCTTTGTAGAAAATTTGAGAGATAGGGGAAAGCATGAAAAGGGAAATAAAAATCACCCATAATCCCACCACCCAGAGATAACTATTAAGATTTTTGGTATATCTCTTCTATGCTTAAAAAAAACCCTGTAGGGCTTCCCTGGTGGCCCAGTGGTTGAGAGTCCGCCTGCCGATGCAAGGGACGCGGGTTCGTGCCCCGGTCCGGGAAGATCCCACATGCCGCGGAGCGGCTGGGCCTGTGAGCCATGGCCGCTGGGTCTGCGCGTCCAGAGCCTGTGCTCCGCAATGGGAGAGGCCACAACAGTGGGAGGCCCACGTACTGCAAAAAACCCCACAAACCTGTGTTTGTGTTTTTACATGATCGGTATCACGCTAAACACAGTTCCACTTAACATCACATTAGGAATAGTTCTCCAGGACATTACAGATTCTTTGTGAATATGAGTGTAAAGGCCACTTCTGGTTCAGCCCCACATGAGAACTGAACGTTTGTAGCAGGCTGGGCGCCATGCTGCCTGGATGGGGAATAAAGGAGACCCCAGAAAAGCAGATGCGGGAGACCCGAGTCCACAACACTGATAAATTAGGGGCTGATCTCCTGTGGGAGGGAGTTCCCGCTCTGAGCAGGCTCCTTCTAAACGAGGGAATTTCCCTGCTTCACTCTAGGATGTGCTGGTGAATTTCTTTCATCTGAGATCAGGCCTGGCCAGCGTCAGTGGCAGAAGGCTCTCATGTGAAGGTCAGCCAGGATAGAAAGTGTTTCTGAACTGATACTGACAGTCAGTGGAAAATGCAGCTCCATTTGCTCGCTGACTACTTACACCTTTTCCGGAGGGAGATTAGCAAAAGTCAGGGTCCCCGAGTAAGACACTGCTCCAAGCGACTTTGGGCTTTCAGTTCTGTGGCTGAGTGAGGGTCAAAAAGCAAAACCAAATGACAAAAAAAAGAAATCACACCCAGATAGTTGGTAAAGATAGCACTTTAAAGTCACCTGGGGTCTTCACATGACCAGAAGTCCCAGCCGTTGCTGGGGTGTCATGTTGGTGTGAAACTAGCAAAGAGGAGAGAGAGGAGAAAGAGGGCTGGGGGTAAGGGATGCCCAAAGTGTCATTCTGTGAGGCTCAGATTGTCAAGTTCAAAGTGCTCTTGGCTTTCTTCCTCTGGAGAGCGCTCCTTACGTCATGCAGTAAGCGACGGAAAAATAGTTAAACTCTGAATCGATCAGCTTTCTGTACTTCCTGTAAATATGCCGCAGTGTCCTGTCCTCTTCAGGCGTCTCATATCTGTTTGTATAAATTCTCACCTGTGCCGATAGACAAACACCCCCGCGTGTGCGCATGCACACACACACACACACACACACACACACACACACAGTGGCTACATCACCCAGACCCCAAAGACAATCTGAATGATGTACACGTACAATTGTTGGCAGAACCAGGAAAAGCCCAAGCCCAACTAAGGATGAAAGCTCCAGATTTCCTTCCGTGAAATTGTTAACTTCCAATGGACGGACTTGTGAGACATCCACCCCCCATGCCCTGCCTCACTCCTGACCTTCATCCCAGAGCAGGAACGCTGGGGCTGGACGCCTACCCGCCCAGGGGCCTGGATGCCCTTGCCCGATCCCCGTGGAACCCCCCCCGGGCGGGCTCTTACCTTGAGTGTGCGCAGGGCACACCGCCCTTCTTCCTGACTCTTCAGGATCTGCTCCACAAAGTTAACATCAAGGAAAGCCCAGATGTTGAAGTAAAACAACTCCGTGCAGGATAAGATGAGGAGGTGCAGCTCCTCCTCCAGAGACTCATGGTTGTTGTTGAACTCAAAACTTAGTTTCTGGAAAAGCACCAAAGGGGAAGACGGATGTGGACAGAGATGCTGGGACTGGTTGGATCATTTCATAACACTTTCATGACCTGGCTTTGGCCTGGTAGCCCATGGTGGTTCAAGTGCTTTAGATAAGGGGCACTGGACAAGCAGTTGTCGGAAGAAGGGATTTGGGAATGAAAGTGATCTCATCCAAATTTATGAGACTTGGAGTT
This sequence comes from Delphinapterus leucas, assembly GCF_059928025.1. NCBI lineage: Eukaryota > Metazoa > Chordata > Mammalia > Artiodactyla > Monodontidae > Delphinapterus > Delphinapterus leucas. Next base: position 18,080,956 of record NC_143147.1, on the reverse strand, counting down.
TCAAGGCAACGTATCTGGAGTCTGGAGACTAAAGTGGTGGTCCTGGCCCTGCGATGGACTAGCCAGGTGGCCATGGGCAGCACCGAATGGCTATGATGTCTGCCTGCCCACTTCAGGGCTGTGTGAGCGTAAATGAGCTCTTAGCACTTTGTCATCCCTCACTGTTAGTAGTGGTACTTATATGCTTGAGTATCAATCCTCACAGCCTTCTGAGAGAGGTCTTCGGTGGGGGGGGACAAAATGATCCCGATTTTATAGATGGGGAGCTTCCCACACCTCTGAGCTCTTCTGTAACTTGGGTCAAATTTGGCTTTTTGTCTGGTTTGGAGACACACCGGGTCCTGTGTGCTGCTGTGACTGGGTGGAGAAGTAGAAGAAGCTGCTGACCTGCTTCTCACCTGTAGAGGCACCTGCGTGCTCAGGCCCCACAGCTCTGAGCCAGGGATATAGGAGCTCTCCTTGGTTGACAGACAATCAGGAATTGGTTCCACGTCTAGGAAGTGAGCAGTAGCTTTTGTCCTCTGCCGCGGTCTTGGGGACCGGGGGAGACTTAGTTTGGTGACGTTTCCCGGAACCTCAATTTGACCTTGAGTGAGTGTGTGCAAGCCCAGCCAAGAGCAGGTAGCAGGAACCTGAGGGGCAGCCACTCCTCACAAGCCTCCCAGCCCTCAGCTCATACCTACCTGCAGAGTGTGTCGGAAGGTGGGCAGGAGATCCGTCAGAGTGGGCTTCATGGACCAGTCGGGGTTGCTGAAAGAGCAGTTTCTCAGACTGATGCTCCTGATCGGGATCTCCTGTAGGAGGATCCGGGCCAAGCGCTCATACTTCACGACTTTCTCAAAGACGAAGTTGACTTTCAGCTTGGTGGCGTACCTGGCCAGCTTGGCCCAGGACATGCCCCAGACGACCTGCCCGTGGGGGTCATGAGCGTGGCACTTGATGTTCATGCTCCAGAGGGTGCCGGCATTGTTCTCACCCAAGTTCTCCAGCAGCTCATCGGAGATGCAGTTGTAGTTGAGGGTCAGGGACACCAGGTTGCGGAACGTGGCCATGGTCTGGTTGAACTGGGGGCTGCTGTAGACAGCGAGGCGGTGGCTGAAGTAGTCCTCGATGTTGAGCTCTGACACCGCACTCTCTGTCCTTAAGTAGCTCAGGGAGTTGAGGATGTGGCAGCCCTGCTCCACGGTGAGCCTAGCCCCTTTTAGGTTGAGATGATCCAGGTGTTTGCCCATTTTCTTCAAGAAGGAGCTCAAGCTTTTCAAGAACAAGCTTCTGATGCTGTTCCTCCAGACCAGGCGGTCCAGTTCCAGGTACTGGATGGAGAGGGATTTCAGACGGTTGTTTCTCTTGCCCAGACACGAGAAAAGGCCTTGCATGGTGACCTGGAACTTCCTGGTCAGGACAACGCTGTAAGGAGTCAGGAATTTGATCTCCAGGTGCTCCAGATAACGACCAAATTTCTTAACATACCAAACAGCCGACTCAAATTCGTACGCGTGTACCCTGGAATGTCTCCCACTAAACGTGATGGCCCTGTGTCGCCAGAGGTCGGCCGAATACATCATCTGGTTCCACCTTCTGCAGACAAGGGCTGCTCTGGACCTGTCCTTGTCTCCCAGCCACCAGAAAATACGATGTAGGCACACATCGGGCAGGGTGGCCCAGCAGCTTTGGTCTTGAGGCTGGATCAGTTGGCCTTCTTCGTCCATCAAGCAACCGGGATGTCCACTGCAGCTGTGCGGTAGGCAGGGCTTCCAAAAATGAGGAAAGAAAAGCAATCACTTGTTTTCTGTGGGGAGTAAAAAGGAAGAACCATTACCTGCCAAACACATATTAAACCCAATGGAACAAACTTGCACTATGGCCCCATGTGTAAGTACTGGGCTGGTGCAGTGGGTGCAATGATAAATCCACCACACTGTGCACACCTGCAAGGAGTCACAGCCTATCAGGGGTCTATCAGGGACATAGACCAGGACTCAATGACAGCACTGTGGGAGACATGAAAATCCTCAGGCATATTCATGGTGCAGGGTGGCACAAACGGGGGTATTAGTTCTGTCTGTGTAAGAAGTAGTAGAGAGGGCTGCTCAGAGGAGGTGGCATCTGAGCTGGGTTTTGCAGGGTGAGTACGATTTGCAAGGCAGACAGGTTGGTGGTGGAGGAACTGGTATATTCCAGGCAGAGGGAACAAGATGGGCAAAGCCACAGAACTGTGAGTATGCGTGATGTGTTCACATTCACGGAACTAAAAATTGCCTGGAGCTTAACTTGTGAGGGTCAGGGAGCGATGGAACTGGAGCTGGAGCAGTGGGAAGTGCTGGTTCAAGGGCATCATTCAAGATGTTCTGAATGATGTGATAAAGGCTGTGTCCTACAGCCAGGGATTCTCACTGTCCCCTCTCCCTAAGACTTTGGAATTTTGACATCTTCTCTGGATGAGAATCAGTGTCTGTGTTGAGCAACATTGCTGATGGCTGTGTTTATATTCAAAAGGTGCAGCAGCAGAACAAAGGTGGAGAACCTCAGCTGAGGTCAGGGCAGGTCGAAGGATCACACGCCCAGAAGTGACGTGGTCAGTCTTGAGGTAAAGAAAGAATACTCTGGGGGAATGGAGGAAGGATGGTCCATAGTAGAGGCCAGGCTTGAAGCCTGGGACTAGGGTGGCATTATAGTGGGAATCGGGGTGGGTAGTGAGTTCTTTGGCAGACATGATTTGGTAACTGGTGAACACCTGAACTGGGAGGACTGAAAGGTCTCTGACTTGGCTGTTGGATTGCAGGTGGTATCCCCAGCCAGGCTAGGGGGTCCCAGGGGAAGAACTGGGCTAAGGCCCCACCAGATACACTGAGCCCTCGGTCAGACTTTTCATAGCCATCTGCTGTAATCTTCATGGCTTTGCTTTCAATGTTTCCCCTGCCTGAGAACTACCCTCCTTTTCTTTATGTCTCCCAAACCCCCCATTTTTAAAGTTCAAGCCCTACCACTCCATAAAGCTTTTATTGGCTTCTTTACCAGGTAACCCAAGATCATTCATTGTGGTTCACAAAAACTCAGAGCTGGAAGAGATCTGAGAATTGATTTTTTTTTTTTTTTTAACCCGTGGAAACTAGGCACAGAGAGGTGAAGGGGCTTGCCTATGGTCACACAGCAAGTTAGTAACAAGACTCAGGCTAGACCTGGGCTTTCTTACTCTTTCTCTTACACTTTTTTCCTACGTCCACTTTTCAGGCCTTGGGTTCAGAGGGACAAGTTAATCATAATTTTCAGTTCAGGACAGACACTTGTCTGTGCAAGACCTCTCTTTGATTCTATTTATTCATTTATTCCCTTTTAATTCTATGTCCCACTCCGTTGCTCCCCACCACAGGCAACTATTCCAGCGTGTTTGATGCACTGCTTTTTGGTTGTGTGCACGCTTGCCAAATGTGTGTTCAGCGTCCGTAAGCATCATTCACGTTGCCCTGTGTACGTCTCATACGGCATCTGTCATCTGAATAGACCCAGCGGTGGGTATCCCCTTCTCTCTCTTACCCACTCTCCCTGTGATGGACCCCCAGGCCTCTTCCAGCTCCCCCCAACAGCACAGTGGCGATGAGCATCCTCAAGCAAGCTCCCGTAGGGGACCTATTTGGGGGTCTTCCCCCGTGCCTCTGTCCTCCCTACCCCATGATCACCTACAGAACAGTTTGGCCCCTGCCTCCAGCCGGTCCTCCCATCTCCCACCCAGATAGACTTCCACACGGGAACTGGTAGCAGCCTGCCCCCACCCAGGACACAGGGCTCCAGTGGGGTCAGCCGGCTCCCCTTCTCTTTCCCCTCTCTCTCTGTGTCCATCCTTAGTATAATCTTAGTATAATCTAAGCCTTTCTCTCCCAGAAGCCCACACACTCCTTGAGACTAGGGACAGCCTCATTCTTCTTTTGAGGAAGTTCTTAAACATTTAACTAATGAAGAAATAAGATTGTGTCTTCAATCACATATAAACTGCCCGGGGCTAGGGGACTCCACGGCACTTAGTAAGGAGCAAGGCACCTAAGAGATGCTCAAGAGAAGCTAAACCAGGGAATTCCCTGGCGGTCCAGTGGTTAGGACTCCTCACTTCCACTGCAGGGGGCACCAGTTAGATCCCTGTTCAGGGAACTAAGATCCCACAAGCCTCCCAGAGTGGTCAAGGGAAAAGAAAAGAAAAGAAAAGAAAAGAAAAAAGAAAAAAGCTAAACCAGTTAGAAAGCTAATCGAAGCCCTTTGACCCAGCAAGGTCACAGGGTCTGAAGAATTATACAACACTTTAAGCCATGGGGGGCAGGGGGATTGGAAGAACATCTTTGGTGGGCTGGAAAAGGTGTTGCAAGTGGTCCAAAAGTCATGTCACCGCCTGGAACCTCCCCTCTCGTAGCTTAGTGGGTTGGATCCTGGTTCTGTCAGCTGCGGTATGTGACCTTAGGCAAGTTAATTAATTTATTTATGCCTCAGTCTCCACATCTGTAAATATGGGTAATAATAGTACCTTTCTCCTAGCGTTGGGAGGATTAAACGGGCTGATATACGGAAAGCACCAGAACAGTGCCTGGCACACAGTAAATGTTATACAAGTGCTTGCTGCCATCAGAAAGTGGGTGGCAGGGTGCTTCCAAAACATCCCTGTAGGGAAGGTATTTACAAATGGGAGGTTAGGAAAGTGTCCCGGTGAGATGGCGTACTAGGTGGTGAGCGGGATTCCAATCCAGCCTAAGGACGCTGGAACATAGGCTGGGTTTACCACGTCACACAGCTGCCAAGCCTGGGAGGAAACCTGGGTGTCCAATCACCCGGGGAGGGGAGGTGGCCCAGGAGCCTCGCGGGGGCGGCAGGTGAGGAGGGCAGCCCCGCACCCCCGCGCTGGCCTCAGGGCGTCCCCGGCCTGTGCCCGTTCGCGTCGCCTTACCCGCCGCTCGCTGCTCGGGCTGCTGGGACCGCGAGCGCCGGCCTGCTGCGCCCGCGCCGCCTTGGCTCCGCCGCCACCGGCGGTGGGCTCCGCGCCCGGCCCCGCAGAGGCTAGAGGCCGAGGGGCCGGCCGCCTTTGTGACGCGCCCCCACTTGCCGGGCTCTGCTCAAGCCCGCGGCCGCGGGGCCCAAACCTGGGGCTGCCAGCTCAACCGATCGTGCGCGTGCGGGCAAGACGGGTCCCCGCGCAGGTGGCCCGGGAAGGCGCCCTGGCCGGGGGGCCAGAGGCGGGAGGCTGGGCCCCGCGACCCCTGCCCGTCCCTCCTCATGCGAAGAAGAGGTTCTGCCCCCACACCTGGGGCGCAGGCCCGCGCAGTCGCCACCTTTCCTGTCCTGACCCATCCTCGGGGTCCTGTCCAGTCCCGGGGACCCAGCGTGCGGGGCCTCTCTTCGGGAAACCACTGTCGCTGCCGACCCAAGGAAAGTCTTAAGCAAACCTGACTTTGACAACTTGACAAAGCTTGAGAAATGCCCCACTTTTCCAGTTTCGGTAGGGTGGGGTGTCCTGGGCCCTCCCTTCCCTGGTGGGGTCTGGGGTCTCCCCACGGGCCAGGCAGAAAGGTAGGGTGTGCTGTTTGCTGGGAGGTGGGCTGCATCTCTAGGTGTCTCCCAGCTGGTCTCCCTGCCAACAGCCCTCACTAGCACGTCTTTGTGCTTTCTGGCTCTCCCCTGCCACCCAGCCTCATTTTTCTCTTCCTTTCTCCCTTTCTTCTTTGCTGCCACTCCCCTTTCCTTGCCGTGCTAGCCGCTGCCATCCGTGGCCCTGGAAAACCAATGAAAAATCTACAAAAAGGTGGAGGACAAGTTTTCAGGGAGGGCTTTTTTATTCTTCGGGGACAAGAATAAAACACCTGGGTTCCCTAAGGTGTCCAGGCTGTGTGGAGCCTAGATGCTTGATCAGAATTCTCAGGCAGAAGAGTCAGAGCCCTTTTTTCTTCTGGTTTATCTGTACCTCTCGGGGAAACCAACATCTCGGCTCAAAAGGAGGAAAACAGAATCCAAACCTTTTCTTCTACAAGAAAGAAACCCAGTGAATAAAGCCCATCTCTTTTCACAAGTAAAGACTAGCACAGAAAGCAAGCAGAAAAACCAGTGTAAAAACAAAATCTTCTAAATCTGTTGTACCTTTTCTTTTCCAAAGCTAGCTGGAACTTCTCACTTGTTTTCCTTTTGATGAAGCTAACCACCAGCATTTCTCCTAAAGAAATGGATATTAAAAAAGTTCAGTGTGTTTAAAGTGGGGAGTGTTAGTTCCTAGGATATCTCTGGGCAATCCTATCCCCAGTTCCCGGAGCAGGAACCCTGAGCTACAGATGGCATAGAAATTGTATGGAGCTCAGTGAGCCATGAGGGGTCTATGGGAGGCTTGGGACAATGTTTAATAGAGGCCTATCACCATGAGGGGGGTGGATGAACAGTTTAGAGGATACCCACACCATGGACTCTTATGCCATTAAAAAGGGGGGGGGCAACATCCTTTGACTTGGAGGGATGTCCTTGGGTATTGATGAATCATAACATTAACATGTAAAGAAATGTGTATAATTGGACTCCAAATGTGTATGTGTGTGAGCAGTTATACAACAGAGTTGCCAGATAAAATACAAGATGTCCAGTTAAATTTTCATTTCAGAGAAACAAAGAATTTTTTTTGTATGTCTCATGCAATTATTTTGTAGTTATTTTTGTCCCAAGTAATGAATTTTTATTTGCTAAATTCGGCGACCCTATTATGTAAGGATGGAGGGAAGTATGGAAGGAAATTTCAAATTGTGGGAGGCAAGGAAATATGGCACTAATAACACCCCCAGCAAGTATGAAATTCACTGAGTTTTGTAAAATCATGTGCTGTGTGCATATAGAGAAGAAGTTAGAAAAAACAAGATCTAGGTCTACTTTTTTGTAAGGAGCGTGCATCATATATTCAGTGAAAAAGGCAAATGGCAGAGTAATGAATATAGGAAGATGATATATAGGGGAAAAGAAAAAACAATTCAAACCCCATAGAGGCTTGTTCATGTTTGTGTGAACAGAGTTAAAGCTTTGGAAGGACACCCACCAGGATACTGAAACTAGTATCTTGGGGTGTGGGACTGGGGAAGTGGGGTGGGTGTGGGGGAGGATGAGCTTTATCTTTATATTTGTTTGTATGGTATCATGTCAACTGGTTACAACAAAATATAGTATTTAGTAGTATCTAGTACTTTTGTATTTTGAAAAACATCAAATAATGAAAGCTTTTTTTTTTTTTTTTTGAGTGAGGCATCCTGTTTGGGGCTTAAAAGCATAAGCTTCGGAACTATACACACATGTATTTTAGGCTGGATTCTGCCACTCTCTAGCTGTATAATCCTGGGGAAGCTACTCGACCTTTCTGTCTGGTTTCCTTATCTGTAAGATAGGGATAAACTACCTGCATGTTTTTTATAATGATTAACCATTTGTAAAGAGCTTTGTATTGTAACTGGTGCATAATGGTTAACGACCTCATACTAATTCTTGTTACTATTGGAAAATAATCTAGGATGTAAAAAATCAGGCTTTTGAGGCTGCAAGTCCTGATCTGCTGGAGGTAAGATACCAACTGACTTAGTATCTTGACCAAGGCTCTCATCTCTGGGCCTGGATTGCCTTATCTACGCTATGAGCTAGACAGCTAGATTGGGTATGCTCTGTTCGTTTGTTTGCTCCACAGTTTGGGGGCATTTGCTGTGGTTATTCCCTGGGCTGGGAACTGGAGATACAGAGATGAAAGATCTAGCTCTGCCTTCAGAGGTGGGAGATGATGCACATATATAACCAGGTGACAGGTGCTATGAGAATGGATTTGGACACACAGAGAAAGGGGAGATAAAGATGTCTGAGAATATCCTGCAGGTCTTGGATTTCTTTAAACACTGTCCAGATGGCTCCCAGCCAGATGAGGAGAGAATGGAGGCTGGGTACCTGATGTTGGGTTAGGGTTGGCAGGGGAAGTAGGATGCCACACTGAGAACACCTCCTCAGAATGTCATAGGCTGTCTCGTCTTCTACAGGAGAGGAGGCCCTGAGCTTGCCATCAGACTTCAAAGGCAGATCCGTGGTTTTGCTTGTGCCTCTCGGTGCTTGCCGCGTTGACTTTTCAGAAAGAAGGGGAAATCTGCTTGTATTTTTCGTCTTTGGACGGACGTCTTTCTCTGCTGTGGAAGTTTGATCTTTAGCAGCCTGACTTGAAAGGGATGAAGGAGGAATATCTGGTTTCCCAACTGGAGAATATGTCACAGAGTCTGAGACTGGACGGCATCTGTCCTGCAATTATGAGTCATACTTCAAATTTTAAAATGACCTCAGCTTTAATGGTGGACAATACAATAGGCAAGATAACCTGAAATATTCCCACTCTGAAATGCTGGATAAAATATGACATTCACTGAGCTGACTTTGCAAGAAAGCAAGCAAGCTCCATGTTCCAGGAATGAAGACCTGACCTGTTAAGCACATGAGCTGACACTTTAGGAGGAGATGTGGGGTCAATCTCGTATCTAAGAGCTTGGATAAGAGAAGAGTCCCATCCACACAAGATGTGGAATTGGAAGTAAGATTCCCCTTTCCCTGCGTAAAGCTGGGAACCTTGAAGGCTAACCTGTGGTGGCTAAGAGAAAAGAATCGGCTAATTGGAAAAGGAAAGTGGCAAGAGAGCTTGTCTACCTTGGACTAGAAATTGAGGGTGCGGAAGCAAAACTGACACTCCTGAAAACTCAAAATCCAAGGCTCATGCCATTCTTGTATTTGGGGTTCAGATTTACAAAATCCTCATGCTCTGGGAATACCCAAGCAGAAGAATTAATGTAAAATTTGGGATGTATGGCAGAGGCAATCACAAAATCCCTCTGGAGGTTACATAATCCCAAACTAGGTCATACAGGATTCTCACAGATAGAGTCTCACCAAATAGAAGCTCACGATTCAAATTTACACACAAGGAAACACTCTACCTTGGGTAAGAGTCACAGACACAACCATTAGCAGGATTAGTCTCCAACGAGTTCAGATAACAGAACTATACGAGAGAGACTGTAAAATAAATTAATTAAAAATGATTCAAACAAGAGAAAAGAATACGACCCTATGAAAAAAAGAGTAGGTGAATTTGAAAGAGAGATAAACAGAACTTCTCGAAATGAAAAATACAGACACTGAACCTCAATGGATAGGCTTAAAAATAGCAAGTTAGATTTGGCCAAGAAAGAATGGACTTGAAAATAGGATTTGAGGAAATTATTCAGAATATAGGAGAGAGGAATAGAAAATGTGAAAGGTTAAGGGACACGAGGATAGAATGAGAAGGCCTGATGTACATCTAATATGTTCCACAGAAAGAGTTGGGAGAACATGGAGGGGTTAGGGAATATTGGGGATTCCAAGAGATTATAGCTGAGGCTTTTCAGAACTGATTAAGGCAGAACTAAATCTTTAGATTTGGGCGGGAGCAATTCTGAAGAAGAAAGAAAAAAATAAACACACTTGAGCATATTGTTTTAAGCAGGATGAATAAAAATAAGTCTTCTCTTGGACGCACTGCAGTGAAACCAGGAAGATCAAAGGCAAAGAGGATCTTGAAATCAACCAAAGAAAAAGGGTTACCCACAAAGGAACGGCAGTTACACTGAGAGCAGACTTATCAACAGCAATCATGGAGGTGGGAAGACGGTGGAATAAACTTCAAAACGCTAAGAGAAAATTATGGTTAACGTAGAATCGGATACCCAGTTAAACTACCATTCAATAATGCAGGAGAAAAGTACCTGTGCAGGCAACTAAAAATTTACTCCTCACAGCTTCTTGCTGAGGGAACTACCTAGACGTGTATTTCAGGAAGGGAGAAATCCTACCCAGACGGAAAGCTTGGGATTTAAGAAAGAACGTAAGCAAAGAGAAACGTGAATGTGTGAGTATATCCAAGCAGGCATGAATTGCATAAAATGACAGCGATAATAATGACTAAAGAGGGATAGTATGAAAACAAGGTGAGGGGCTTCCCTGGTGGCGCAGTGGTTGAGAGTCCGCCTGCCGATGCAGGGGACACGGGTTCGTGCCCCGGTCCGGGAGGGTCCCACATGCCACGGAGCGGCTGGGCCTGTGGGCCATGGCTGCTGGGCCTGCATGTCCGGAGCCTGTGCTCTGCAGCGGGAGAGGCCACAGCAGTGAGAGGCCCGCGTACCGCAAAAAAAAAAAAAAAAAAAAAAAAAGGTGAAACTAAATTCCATAGCATTTACATATAAGGTGGGAATAGAGAATCGGAGTCAACATGTTCTCAAATCCATATATTGTTTGTAAGGAGGGTAGGGAATATGATTAATTTAGACTTTATTAAGTCAAGTATTCCTATTAAAATGCACTAAATGTCACTAATGGTAAATTTTATATGTATTGTCCCACAATAAACAAAAAGGTCTAGATCATCCCTAGGGTCTCTTAAGTTCTGATATTCATATTTCTCTGAATTGAAGGGTAAAGAAAGGACAAACAGCGCTCCATCGAAGCAGAAGGAAATGAGTTCTTTGGAGAGAAGCCTTAGGAAGTTTCCCCAGAAATAAAATGCTCCATCCTGCAAAAGAAGGGAGCAGCTTGGCACAGGCTAATGCACTAAAACGTGCTCAGGGTGGTGGAGGGAGGAGTCTGTGAATGTTCCCAGGCAAAAGCAATCAATCAATCAATCACATCGTGACATCTTTACAGAGTCCCCCTTTTGGTACCTAGCCCTGATACCAGTTTCACTGTGGGAAGATGGAGAAAGTTGTTAACTTTTTCGAGGGAGCTCACAGTCTAATTGAGAAGACTCCCGCATGGGACAGAAAATAATAAGGCAGGTCCTATTAAGGACCAAATTGCCATGGCCAGGCCCTGAAGGCTGAAGATGTTTGGAGGTGATCAACGATAGCTGGACTGGTCAGGGAGGCTCCTTGAAGGGCTGGCACAATGGGAGACCAATTATGTGTGCTAAATTAGCCTACACCAATTCACAACATCCCTTTTTGAACAAAGCAAAACTAAATATGGGAACCTCTGTTATCCATGCTGTGTAAAATTGGACCCAGAATCTACCTTTCATATCACTCTTTTTGGAATATGGACTAGCTATTGGCACCATTAGAAAATAACTAATTTCTACTCACCACATGGTGGAAATACTTATTTCCTGGGATCATTTGGTTGCAATAATGACAGCCGATGTTGCTTTCAGGAGCTGGAATTCTCTTCCCTGAAAAAGCATGGAAACAACAGCACAAATGATTGCCCTTGACAATGGCTAGCCCGACTGTCCCACAACCACGTACATGGCCTGCAGTCCTGATGATGAACTGTCCCTGGTCTGCCGTGAGTGTCCTGCACTGCCAGGGTCCTTGGCCACACAGGCCACCCACAGCAGGAATCACCCACATCATTTCCTTTAAGCTGCAAAAGTACACTCGGGGCAGCACACAGCCCTGATGAAGAGACATTTTCCTGGCGCAGGACTGGTTTCTAAGGAGACAGAAGGAGCCGTTACCACAGATGCCAGCCCCGTCCAGTCTGACTGCTCTTTCATTTCACCGGTCTCTGAGCTCTGTGATCAAACGAGGAGTTATTGCACACATCTTTGTTGACTGTGTTGAAGCTGTGCTGTGTTGTCTTGTTGAAGTTGTGTTGTGTTGGTGAAGTTGTGCTGAAGAGTCGTTTGTGGGCTGTGTTGAAGCCCAGCCATGCTGGAAATGTGCACACATCTCAAGCACTCCAGTTTTTCATGTGCCGATTTTAATAAAATCGTTTACCAGGAGAGACTTACCATCCAAAGGATTTTAGGCTCTCTCTACGTGTTACTGTGTTACTAAAACAACCAGTGAACACAAGATCTGTCACACTGCTGTCCTCCGTAAACGCATCTCATGAAGAGGTAACCAGGTCAAGACAACACACAGTGCTACCAGGCGGCCAACACATAGGCTCAAAGGTCAGGAGTTACAACTAGATCCCTTCTGTCCGCTGCTGATGGTGGTGAAACCTCCTGATTTGGTGTCAGGGAACTTGGATGTCCTGTCTGGTTTCTGCCTCTAGCAAGCCCCTGTTTCATTCTATGCATAGGTTTCTCATCTGTAAAAGGATGCAGGTGGGTCTCTGCCAGGCTGGAATTGTGCTTGAGGGGTTCCAAGGAAGCCTCCCATTTTGTCGGACCCCCACTGCCTCTGCACTCATCTGTGTAGCTCCCAGGCCCACAGCTCCTGGCGTCTTGGTGTCCCTGGACCAGTCATTTAGAGACCACAGCAGACACACAAGAAGGCCACTCTTAAGTACGTGGTCCAGAGTAGCCATATGAATTTGAGATACGTGTATCTGTCATCACACATGTCACCTGTCCTGCTGAGAGCTTACATTCCTTGCCACCCCTGCTCACCTTTCTGGAGCCGGGTCTGCTCACCGCAGCACTCGTCTCTGTGCCGGGCCAGCATGTGGAGCACGATGCGCTGGCCGCAGTCTGGGCAGACCTCCGTCCGCCTGCCGCAGGGGTGCTCGTGGATGTCCACCTTGTTGAGGCGTACGGCCAGCTCACAGAACTGGCACTCAACGGGGCGCTCCTGGCATTCCTTGGCCTGCGGGGAAGCAGGGGGGACGGGCATGATCACTGGCCTGCAGTGACTGCAGTTGCGTTGGGGATATGAGCTTATTTCCCTGGGGGACTGAAGCCAGTAAGAGAAAGCAGGTGGGAAAGGCCAGGGGGTGGGGGGACTCTCCTTGGCAAACACGAGCTCTCTTGGGCTTGCGGACCATGGCAGGCCCTTCTGACGGGCATCTGGGGGCAGGAGGCCCTGTGATGAGCTAGTTCCCCATTGTGCCCCAGGCCTCCTTGGGTGAGAAGAGAGAGCTGGGGGAGGGGGAGGGGGGGAAATCTTTATTACTGGCCCCTTCCCCTCCTCCTGGGCTTGGGAGAAGAAATCACAGCTGACTCTCACCTCGTGAATCTCCAGCAAGTGTTTCGGCAGGCTCTGCTGACACACTGCGCACCCCACCTAAACACGGAGGGAGACGCTGGAGTCCCACCCAGCTCAGCGGCCCCAGCTGTGTGTGTCAGGTGCGGGTCTGTGAGCGCCTGGGGGCAGGAGTCAGGTTCCCTCGTCTCCCTGCAGCACCAGCCCTGTGCTCAAGGAGCATCTGTGGGACCCGCTGAGTTGAAATGGATGCCTGAGCTTGAGGATCTCCAGAAACAGCAGGAGAGAAAGGTTAACCTTTGACCAGCCTTGGCCATGAGTGCCTTCTAGAGCTGTCCTTTCCTGTCTCTCCTCTTGACACATCTCGAAAGAACATTTTACCTTTCCTGAAACAGGGACTCCCTTGCCTTGGCTGAACCCATTCGCCTGTAGGGAAAGGATAGGGGATGGGAAAACCAGGGTTGACTCAGTGCAGTATAAGAAAGGCAGATTTAACTACCCTTTCCACTTCACAGGGGGTGCTGGGCGCAGGGTGCCCACCTGAGACGGGCTGCAGTGCGGGCCGGGCTCCGGCTGGCCACCTGGTGCCCCCACCCCCATCCCTGCTTCCGCCTCCCCACCTGCTGGTGCCCGCCCCCGCCGTGTTCTTCCATCGTATCCTGTAGGACGGGTTCCTTGCACTCCGGACAGAGGACCTTGAAGAGCAGACAGTGGGCCCCATGGAGGGCCAAGTGGCCAGGGGCCCCGCTTCTTTTGCTGCAGGATCAAGAGGGAGGAAAAACAGGCTTATTTCATGGTATAAAGCATGGAGCCGTATTTCGTCTCCACGGCTGCTGGATTAAGACCTTTCAAGGCCTCAAGCACTGAAAATATGATGACGATAGCACCTGCCCCCCTTCCCCATGATGGTCCTAGATCAGAACAATGCAAAATCATAAAATAAGTGTAAGGATGCTCTGTAAACTCTTCTACTGCCTGGGGTGAGAGGGGGCGGGCAAGGAGGGGCGGGAGGCAGACATTACAAAGCGGCCGGAGGAAACTTTTGGGGGGAATGGATACGTTCATCATCTTGATTGTGATTTGATGAAATATAATTTATATTTTAAGGTAGGACAAGAAAAAATTAAACATAAAATTCTCTCTGTGTTTGTTTGGGCCTCCTCCCTCCCTAATGTACAGTGTGCATCTGTATTACACATTAACCAGAGCTCCTCAAAGATGGGAGTGCCTGCTCGATGGTAAAGATCAATTTTTTCTTTCTTTCTCCTGAAGCTAGCAATGTAACTTCATAAAAGAATAGGGCTCTTCCACAGCTCTGTAGGGGGTCCTAGTGACAGTGACTCGCTGTTTGCTTGGTACACTTTGTACGTGGTTACTTGGACTATGTATCCTTGGTGAATTTTTTTGTGAAATATCAGTATGTCTCTTTTTTTTTTTTTTTGCAGTACGCGGGCCTCTCACTGCTGTGGCCTCTCCCGTTGCGGAGCACAGGCTCCGGACGCGCAGGCTCAGCGGCCATGGCTCACGGGCCCAGCCGCTCCGCGGCATGTGGGATCTTCCCGGACCGGGGCACGAACCCGTGTCCCCTGCGTCGGCAGGCGGACTCTCAACCACTGCGCCACCAGGGAAGCCCCAGTATGTCATTTTGATGTATGATCCTTTGTCTCAAAAATGTATATGACTGTGCCTTCGACTTTTAACTGGTGGGACAGTTCTCAGAGCTTTCTGAGAATCTGCTTCCTGGGTCATCATTCTCAGTGTGGCTTGAATAAAATTCCCTTTTGTTCTTCCTAACTTGATAGTTTATTGAATTTTAGTAGCCATGGTGATGGTTTCATGGGTATATATCTATGTCAAACATGTCAAATGGCACACTTTAAAAGTGTACCACAGGGAGTTCCTTGGTGGCGCAGTGGTTAAGACTCGGCACTCTCAATGCAGAAGGCCCTGGTTCAACCCCTGGTCAGGGAACTAGATCTCACATGCATGCCACAACTAAGAGTTCACATGCCACAACTAAGGAGCCGGTGAGCGGCAACTAAGGAGGCCACCTGCCTCGACTAAGACCTGGTGCAACCAAATAAATAAATAAAATAAATATTTTTTAAAATGTACCATAAATGCAGTTTATGTCAATTATACCTTGGTAAAGCTGTTTTTAAAATGAAATAACAAACATCAAATTCTTTCAAATATTTTGTCTATTTTCAAGCACTCCCCTGCTTGGCCCACAGCCAGTTGGAAATCCAGGCCTGCATGCCCACTCAGAGCCTTGCAAGGGCAATGCCAACTTTCAGAATCCCCATAGGGAGAGCTTCCCAGGTCTCCCAGAACGAGAAGCCATCTACCTTTCCCTGCCTTAAGGCTCACCTGTGCAACCCACAGAGAGGTTGAGACCCTTCTTGGAGACCCCAAAAAACACAAGCTTCTGACCCTCCCAGTCCCCAGGCAGGGTGTTTCTTAATACTCCTCCTTTCATTTCAACCAGCTCTTGCTTGTGGCAGCTTGGGAGAGAGGACACGTAGTGGCCATAGCTCTAAAGGCCTAAACGATGATGAGAGTTGCCCGCCCATGTCCTGGGCACATGGGATGTGGCCAGAGGGGAGTAGCCAGAGGCTCACTCTGCTTGGTCTGAACAAGGGCTGGCTTCTGCACAGCCCAAGCAGGTGGCACAAAAGCTGCTTCCCACACCCTTCCTCTATTCTTGCCCCTCTGCCCGGCCTGGCCCCTTTCTCCTTCTGTCCGGCCTGGCCCTTCAGCTCTTCTTCCTGAGCTGGTTCAGCCAGGAGGGTCTGCCTGGAGAAAGCTCTCTGGGAGGGATCCCCCTGGTTCCCACCACAGGTAGGGAGCTTCGAGAGTGAGGTACTTCAAGGGGCCAGGTCTCCCTGAGTTAGAGGTGTGGTCTGGGACCCCTGCTCTATCCCCTCACCCTGCTCCACAGCGCCCTCTCAAGGTGAGGGCGGGTGTGGTCCCGGACAACCTCCGTGGGCCCCTTTCTGTCTAAGACTGGTGCGAAGAGCATATGATCAGAACTCCAAGTTAGGACCCAAGCTCTGAAAAATATGAATAGCCCAGCAGGGACAGTTAGCCTGGCTGTTTGGCTTTAGAACTGTCCCAGAAAGACTGAAATATCTGGGGTGGGATGTTAGCCAACCCCGACCATCTCTCATCATCTCCCTACATCTCCTGAGTTTAAATCTTCCACCCTAGCCCTCCTGGGTACAAGGGCCCTTTCCTCTTAACTTCAGAAACAGCCTTATCCTGTCTGCCCCTCTCACTAGCCAGCCTCAGGTCGGCCGCCGGGAAAGCAACTTCTTACCAGTTCCTGCACGCCTGGAAGTTTCCCTCCATGTTCTGGTCTGCGGAGTCTTTCTGTTTCGAGGAGTTTCGGTTCTTGCGGGCAGAGAAACAAAACTGAAAGTGTTCCAACAACCCAGCCCACAGCCCAGGAAGGGAGGGGTTTTCAGATTTCTCAGCCCAGGGCTGCTCCAAGGTACCTGTGGCTGGACACTCCAGGAAGCCCCTCTGTAGCTCGGCCAGCCCAGCCAGCCCCTGCCGCCTCCCTCGGCCTGTGCTGCTGCCACCAGCTGTTTCTACGACCCCTGGGGTGGGAGCCAGAGGCCAGGCCTCCCCCTGGGCAGCAGCCCCTCCCCTCACCCAGGCTGGCCTCACTCATGCATGTCTCTCCATCCCCTTGCGTAAAACACTGACCTCCCTCTCCTTCCTGGTCCTCTTGCTGGTCCTTTCTCTGCCGGGGAGAGAGCTGGCGTGCCCTGTTGAACGTGAAGGTTGTTCCCTGAGAGTGGCTCCTGGACTTCCTGCATCCTACTCCGGTCCCGGTCAGGGCCGGGAGAAATTGGGGATGCAGCGTGGTATGTGCCAAGACTGCAGGCTTTGGAGCCACATCGCTTAGCAGCTTGGTGACCTAGGGCAACTGCCTATCCCCCGAGCGCCTCTTTTCTCGCTTGTAAATAATTACAGCAAACACAACAAGCGGGCAGGCAAATGAGGAAGTCTTCAGACACAGAAACCACTGCACTGAGGGGTGATATAACTTGCACACATCGCCAGCCAACAGGCAGAAGAATCAGGCTTTGAACCCAGGCAAGGAGGCCCTAGGCTTGTCTCTCCCAGAATGGCCAGAGGGTCGGGAGATGGGAGTTCCAATCCTGAGAGTGGAACTGACTGGCGGCTTGAGTCACTTTAGCCTCTGGGCTTGTTTCCTCATTTTTCTGGACTCAGCTGGGGACCTGGGGGACTTTGGGAGTCCAGGTGCTCCCAGAAACTGTGTGAAAAATTGCTTTCATCAGAGTACGTGGACTCAAAAGGAGTCCAGGACCCAGACAGTTATAAATGACTGGACTAATTGACCCCAAAATTTGAGATTCAAAGAAATCAAACTCTGCTAAAGGCAACACATGTCCAAAATTATACACATAATTGGATCAAGTGAATATAGAACAGTTGTTTGTCTACTTGTGTTCTTTTCACAGCGAGAAGCAGGATGTAATTAGTTAGATAAATAAAAATGATAAAACAGTGTATCTAATCGCTCAGTGGGAACTGAAAAATTTGCAAATAATTGCAACCCCGTCAGAGACATTTGGATTTTATACACTTCACCTTGGCATTTTTAAGGAGATTTAATTAGCTTCAATATTCACCTTTATTTTTTATAAACACGATTAAGATATTAGTGAATAATTGGAGAATTTTGATTGTGGCTTTGCACATTTGTCTAAGCATATTAATTTATTTAAACTTTAGTGAGCATGCCGACTACATAACTCTACAGTACTGGCTCAGTGTGTAGCAGCTTCTCACTAATACATGAGTACGTCCCTCCTTCTGACCTATCTCAGAAGGTCAGCAATCGAAACGGGACCGCTGAGGTAATGGGTAATCCTAACTCAGGGCACTTAGCCTGACGTGTGGCCATTTATCGGGATTCTTGGGGCTGCAAGGACAGTAGCTCCAAAACTTGTCCACATATTGGAATCACTTGGGAAACTTACCTGCCCAACTCCAGAGAGCGTGATTTCCCTGGTCTGGCATGTGGCTGTGACTTTGGAGTTTTTGAAAGGTCCCAGGTGATTCTAACGTGGAAAGAAGTTGGGAGCCACTGATGCAGGGGGAAAGGGCTGGTTCTCAGTTCTAGCCTTGGCCCTTTGCCTTCTCATATGAACAATAAGAGGATGGGGCACATGAGCTTCACTCAAGATTCCAGAAGTGTGGGACCCACCAAGGAAGAAAGACGGGGCTGGGTTTCTGCAGGAGGAGAGCTGGGATCGGTGGGTGGAAGTCCCAGGAGGCCCCGAACTTCCTCCTGGTTACGACCCAGTCCCTGGATGAACCTGTCAGGGATGGAGGGGACCTGGCCGTAGCAGTGAGGCCGGGAGGGTCTAGGATTCAGTGAGCATGCAGCTCTCATGTTCCCCTGCGGGTGAGCTTGCAAGAAAGCCCATCTAAGCCAAGGTGCAGACAAGCTCTTCGTCTGGGCCAGCCCTGGGTAGCACACAGGAAGAGAAGGGGTGCCGGCCTGCCAGACAGAGTGCTATTCTGGGATGTGGGAACAGGATGGGAGGCTGCTTACATACCCCCCACCTCCACTTGCTCGAGAGACCCTCTCTCATGTGCATCTCCCACCCCCGGGGTCCTCAGAGCTTTCCCAGACCCCAGACACAGCTGTGCTAACAGAAGGATTCCAAAGCACCATACTGAGTGATGGCACAAGCGGGCTGAGAGAATTCTTGTGAAGTCTGCAAATGGAGTGAGAGCAGCTTTTCTGAGGAGGGCAGTGGGATTAAGGAAAAGGTTCAGACGTGGTCTCCAGCCAACTACTAGCCTCCAAAATTCAGGTACCGAATGAGAGACAGGGGGTGGGGACAACAACTATCAGTGATAGGAGATCACAGCGGCGAATGAATGCGAAACATTTTACAGGCAGGATCCATTTTAATCTGCCCGATGGCTCTGGTGTAAGCATTATTACCCCATTCTGTACCTATGGAAATGGAGGCACAGAGAGGTTAAGTACTTTGCTCAAGGTCACACAGTGATGTCAGAACTGGGATTGAAACCAGGGTGATCTCACTTAGGGGTCTATAAACCCAAGCCAGACACCATCTACCTTATTTGACAGCTGGTGGGGATGGGGGTGACCTGGGTTAGCTTCCTGATTCCCTTCCTCACCAGCTGGGCAAATTCTTTTTTTTTTTTTTTGCGTTACGCGGGCCTCTCGCTGTTGTGGCCTCTCCCGTTGTGGAGCACAGGCTCTGGACGCGCAGGCTCAGCGGCCATGGGTCACGGGCCCAGCTGCTCCGCGGCATGTGGGATCTTCCCGGACCGGGGCACGAACCCGCGTCCCCTGCATCGGCAGGCGGACTCTCAACCACTGCGCCACCAGGGAAGCCCTGGGCAAATTCTTTAATCCCTCTGACCTTTGCTTCCCACTTCTGTCTATCTCCAGGCAGTTTTATGAATAGCAACAACAGTGGAAAAAACTGTGCTTTCACACACATTGTCTCCTGCTGAGATCCCCCAGAATGGAGGCGGTGGTAGAGATGTCAAAGAGGGCTGCACAGGTGAGATGTTCCAGGGGCACAAGGATCAGTGATGGGGGCTATGGCGGTGGAATTGGAAATGACCATGAGTTTTTTCATCTACATCCTAATTGTCTTCCAAGATGTTTCCTCTTCCTGGGCTGGCCCACCCCTGCACCATCCCTTCCTTACATCTCAAAATTCCACAAGTTCTTCAAGGCCAACTCTGACATTATGACTGATACAGGACCTCCCTCCTCTGTCTCTGGTTATGGTTGGCTGCTTGTCTGTCTGTTGCCCCAACTTGCCCTCAGCCAACCACGGGTGTAGGTGATTTGAGATTCATCACCTCTTTCATCAGACTCTTTCTGATTCATCACCTTCTTCCAGAGGGTCCCATGTGCTTGTGCCTGGTAGGCCGTGAAGCCCTGGGCTGTGCAGTAGTGGGCAGGTAAACGCTGGCTGAGCTGAACGGGTGTGCACAGTGCGGGTCTGAGATAATCAGAGCAGAAGTTAGAAATCTCCCTGCACCCTCACCTCCACCCCACCCCACCCCAGAACCCGAGGGCCCTCCAAACAGCAGCGGAGGTCATTTCCTTCTGAATTTTAAAGATAACTTATATTCTGTAACTAATGCAGAAATATGTTTGCTTTGAAAGCAGTTAGAATATTACAGACGAAGGAAAATTTCTTTTGGACCACCATGGCCGATCCTGAGCCATCACTATTTTTAACTGGAGTGTGTAACCAAGGCACATTCTGGTTGGCACAAAAGCCTGTCCCCGTTCCCACCGTGACATGAATCAGTGCTGCGGGCTTGCCTGATTTCATCATTCTGCCACCCATCTTTGGCTGGTCACCAACCCCTCCCCAACCCCAAACCCATAAAAAAACTGATGAGAAATGCTCTGTTGTGAGCTGAGAATTCCTCTCCAGGGCACTGCGGCTACCGGCTTGGCAGCGGTCAGGAGTTTCCGGCAGCCTCTTTTGTGTCCGGCCTGTGGGTCAGGGGAGTGGGGGAAGGGGTGTCACAGGGAACTAATCCCTCCGACGTGACTTGGCTGAGTTGCCCAGTGTGACCTTCCAACGGGAGGATGGAAAGGGGGAAGCAGAAATTCTAGGCTGGCCCAGGAAGCAGGAGTAATAGTACATACCTCGATGCGTTGTTTTGAGGATAAAATGAGAAATTGTGTGTGAAAGCTGTACGAGGCCACGGAAGACAGGAGAGAATATTAAAAGGTTATTTCCATGGTTGACTTTGAGAAGGGATCTTGGTCAGGCTTTCTTCTCTTAAGGGATTGCTACGCTAAGGAAAATGATGTAACGACACACGTATTTTACCTCCCAGACAAAAATTACATGGTGGAATTGTGCACACTGCTGTCGGTCATGCCTTTAGAAAGATCCTGTGGTCAGAGTGGGCCTGAGTCCTGGGAGACATGATCATTGAGATTGCAGTCTCCCCAGGTACAATATGTTTGGGTGGGAGTTTGTTTTTCAGACCACAGACAATTGCATCAAATGACTAGTCTCTGGATGGACTTCAAGCCTTGGGAATATCTGTGATTGTGTTTGGGGCAGATTCCAGGCCTGGCTGGGCTGCAAAGTCAGGGGATGCCCGGCCGGCTCCTGCTTAGTTGGCATCCAAAGGGGGGGAACCTTGTCATTAAACTCATGGGCAAGAAACAGCAACTTCATCGCATTCTGTCTGCAATTGTGGTCCCAAGTATTTTTCCCTTCCATTCCTTCGGAGGTCTGTTTCCACACATTCTCAGCTCTTTTCCTGGTCAAAGCACCTCCTCACCTTCTCCCCCTACCCATCCCCATGCAATCGGCAATCCCAGCTCTCCTCTTTGTCTCCAGATGGTCACTGCTTCAGTGCCCCAAAGGCACATCTCAGGGTCAGTGTTCTGGGGCTTTCTGCCTCTTGCTGGTGATTTTCTAAATCTCAATCATGGAATGGCCACCTTAGTTGCTGCCAAATCTCATGTGACCCAGGACAAATGACCACGTACATTAAATCTTTTATTGTCACTTTTCTGGGGGGGCGGGCGGGGAAATGAAAGAGAAAAAATTTAGACCCTGAGCATCTTTCTGCTATCAGAAAAGCTTACTTCGTATAAGTCATGCTGACGAACAGCCACTCGTTTTAGAGAATAATTAGTGTCTTTTAGTTTTTAAAAATGGACCACCACCACCCCTTACGACCTCATTTAACATTAATTATCTCCTAAGAATCTTATCTCCAAATGCAGACACTTTGGGGGTTAGAGCTACAAAATATGAATTTGAGAGGATACAATTCAGTCCTGACACCATCTGACAATGTTGTAAATTGTGCATTAAAAAGCCATAGGAATTCTAAAGAAATCAAGAGGGAGAAGAATGGTCTTTTGTATTTATCCACGCACAATACAATTCTAAGCCTAACTACCAGAGTTAGATCAAATTTCACCAGATAAAGGCACATTCCCCTTGAGCCCGACCTCGCTTCAGTCACTAGTTGCAAGTTCAGGGACTCCAAACCCTCCCACACTCCTGACTGGCTACAAATCCTGGGGTTCCCACTAGCTACTAAGGATACCAGCCACAAGCTTGGGGGTCCCCAGGTTACCCTCACTTCTGATCAGCTGGCTACAAGTCTGGGAGTTCCCACGACTCCCTCAAGTACGAGAATCCACTAGAATGAATCACAGAACTCAGGAAAGTGCTATACTTACGATTAATTACAGTGGATCATAAAGGATACAAACCAGGCCCAGCCAAATGAAGAGACGCACAGGAGGAGGTCTGGAGGCTCCCAGACGAAGAGCTTTCATGTCCTTAGGGATGATCCACCCACCCAGCGGGTCGATGTATGATCACCAGTTAGAACGTTGATATGTAAAATGTTGAGAAGACCTGGGGAGGGAAAGGAGAAATGGCTGGCAGTGATGTGGTAGGATTTGTGTAAGAGGGCTGCATGCTCATCTTTTATGATAGGAAGTCAAGACATATTTTATAAACTTGGGAAGTCGCAAAATCGCAGTTTATTTTACTTAGAAATATGGGGAATTCCCTGGTGGTCCAGTGGTTAGGACTCCACCCTTCCACTGCAGGGGGCACGCGTTCCACCCCTGGTCGGGGAACTAAGATCCCACGTGCTGCATGGCGCAGGCCAAAGAAAAGAAAAGAAAAGAAATATAGAGGTAAATACTGGAATAAAGTGCTAGAAGTAGTGTTGCAAGTGTGTACCTCTGGGGGATGGGAAGAGGTGGGGTAGGTAGGGTGATTAATTGGTTGTTGAAATATCTGTTTAGTGCTGTTGAACATCTTGCTTTAGTTCCTTCTTTTTATTTTATTTATTTTTGGCTGTGTTGGGTCTTCGTTGCTGCGCGCGGGCTTTCTCTAGTTGCAGCGAGAGGGGGCTACTCTTCGTTGTGGTGCGCGGGCTTCTCATTGCAGTGGCTTCCCTTGTTGTGCAGCATGGGCTCTAGGCACACAGGCTTCAGTAGTTGTGGCATGCAGGCTCAGTAGTTGTGGCTCATGGGCTCCAGAGCACAGGCTCAGTAGTTGTGGTGCACGGGCCTAGCTGCTCCGCGTCATGTGGGATCTTCTCGGACCAGGGAACCAACCCACGTCCGCTGCATTGGCAGGCGGATTCCCAACCACTGCGCCACCAAGGGAAGCCCCTTTAGTTCCTTCTTGTCGCCATCTCGGCCCTTTCTAGTGGTACGAGGGCGCTGGGAGAGCCAAAGAGATAACAGGTTGCCACAATGATGACCGTCAACAGCCGGATGGAAATGTCATTAGGAAAATGAACTCTGTTATCCTTCATTCCAGGGCCACTTCCATGTATGGCCGCTGATGGGAAGAGCAAGTAAGGCAATGCAGATCAGACCACACTGGCTGATTGGACCTCAACAGTAGCCTGCTTGGCAGGAAGAAACACCAGATATTCAGGGTAATCAAGAAATTCTAGGACACACAGTTGGGCAAATACTCACATTTATATACAATCCAAAGCTCCACCTCTGTCTCCTTCCTCCTCCGCCCATACTTGGAGGGACGTCTCTACCATCCTCAGGGCAGATGAAAAGAACCACACATACAGACTTCCAGATTAGGTCCATATAACCACCTTTTGCAATTATAGTAAGGGAAGTCGTTTAGGCATACTGGGAAACTTTCCCTTCTGCTTGCACAATTTCCCTTCTGTTGCATTCCTCTTGATTTCTTTTTTTAAACAGTTATATTCCAGTCTCTGTCCCTTTTTGGTTGGAGTTAAGCAACACTAGATTATTTACTTACATATTGTAAATGACAGCTGGGGTTCTGTTGATATCTTCTCTGCTATCCCTCTATTTTTTTCTTTTTTTCTGAAATTTCTAAGCAAAGACCTGACTTTCCAGTTTCCTATTTCTACTTTAAATAAAATTTGATCTTTCTATAAATTTTGTTTATTTTTTGAAATAATCCCCTCACTTATTTTATAAAAGTAAAAGCATTATTATTAATATTTTAAAATGTCAAAATAAAAAAAAATCTGTTCAGCCACTACTCAGCTTAAGAAAATATTAGAAATAATAGTTGAAGTCCCCTGTGTCCTCCAGGTCTGTTGCCCTGCATTCCCATATCTAACTACTCACCTAAATTTGGAGCTTATTATTCCTTGGCACGTCCTTTAGACATCTACTACGTATGTTTGGACCCATAAACAACATATAATATTGTTTTTGCATACTTGTGAAACCTTGTATAAATGGAGTTAAAATGTATATAATACTACAAATAAACAAATTAAAAACTCCTTTGACCCTCTAGCCCTTTCAAGTAAATCTCTCTCTTTTTTTTTTTTAACAGTTGAACTTCTGTAAAGAGAAGTCTCATCTTGCTTGTTTCCATGCGTCATCTCCCGTCCCCTCCTTACCCTACTGCAGTCTGGCTTCTGCCTCTGCTGAACCCCATTCCATCTACAGTTACCTTATTGTCCACTTGACAATCTGCACTGTGGGGATTCTGAACAACTTTATATAAAAAGAATTATACAACTTAATTCAGAGGGATAGAACTCTATACGGCATCTTTTTTTTTTTTTTTTTTTCGGTACGCCGGCCTCCCACTGCTGTGGCCTCTCCCGTTGCGGAGCACAGGCTCCGGACGCGCAGGCTCAGCGGCCACGGCTCACGGGCCCAGCCGCTCCGCGGCACGTGGGATCCTCCCGGGCCGGGGCACGAACCCGCGTCCCCTGCATCGGCAGGCAGACCCCCGACCACTGCGCCACCAGGGAAGCCCTCTATACGGCATCTTTAACAACGAAATGCAATGTGCTATAAAAGGGGCACATTTTACTAAAGGGAAGACCCTCCCAACAAATATTTTAATCTTTTCTATTGATGGATGTATCTGAAAGAGAGAGAGGGGGGGCAAAAAAGGACTTGCCATTCAGCAAGAAGGGAACTGAATAATTAGAGCAAAGGGGAAATTTTGAATCCTCACTCAGCAAATCTGTGTTTTCAGATTTGCCAATCAAGGCCATATTACTATTTCACGGCACAAAACTTTGGACCCAGCATCAATTTGGAAAAGGGATCAAAGTTCACATTTTCATTCAGACCTCACTTGTATACACAGTGATAAAAAGATCCCTAACTTAAAAACACCCAGTTCTTTTTCATCCCTATGCTGCTTTAACTATCCCTCTATACCCCTACCCCCAAAGATGACCTTTGGAGACTAAATATTCAATAAGTGGGACATTAGCTATTCTTCTTTGTCTGAAATATTTTTTTTTCCTTTATCTTATACCTGGAGCCTCACGAATGTTTTTCTAGTGTTAAATATATGCAGGCCCCTTTAAAAACATTATGAACGTTTATTTTGCAATATTTAAAATATGTTAAAAACTATAAAGGAAAATATGATAAACATCTCTGTATTCACACCCAGTTAAAATGATAAAACATTTCAGATATAGTTGGAGCTCTCCTCTCTAATCACAGGCCTCCTCCCTACCAGGTTAAAACCAGACTGAATATGGTGTTTATTTATCCCTCTAGTCTTTATACTTTTACTATTTCTGTTTGCATCCTTAAGTAAAATATAGTATTATATTGCATATTTAAAATGTTATAAGCATCATCACTCTGTAAGTCTCCTTCTGTAACTTACTTCTTTCACCAAATATTATAAATCTTTCACCAAATACTTATAAGCTTCATTTATATTTATGTGTATACCTCTAATTCCTTCATTTTTCCTGCTATATAAAAATCTGGCATGAAAATATCCCAATTTATTTATTTATTCTCTTGTTATTGGATTTTTCAAATTTTTTGTTCTTGCAAACACTATTACCATAACTTTCTTTTATATGTCTCCTGTACATATGTGCAGATTTTTTTTCCTAGGACAATGATCTTTGAACTTCTTGTGCACTCATGTGTTCCCTAAGGTAATTTTGAAAAACTTATGTATCTCTTTCCACATTTTAAGTTGTCATCTAAATTTTTTATCATAAGTTTATTAAAAAAATTTATGTATATATATATTTTATTTATTTAAAAAATTTTTATTTTATATTGGAATATAGTTGATTAACAATGTTTTGTTAGTTTCAGGTGTACAGCAAAGTGATTCAGTTATACGTATACATGTATCTATTCTTTTTCAAGTTCTTTTCTCATTTAGGTTATTATAGCATAAGTTTAAATACTAATTTGAGCCATATGAATCTGCCATATTTGTAGGTTGAAAACGGTTGAATATTAACAATTTCATATAGTTCAAACTGATACTTGCAAAGAATTTCATGTCTGGTTATTATAAATATCATTTAAAAATAAAATTGTTACTTCACTTTTCAACATGTATCCAATGGAATCTAAATATCATAGTAATTTGATACATGCTATTATCCCCTTTATTTATTTATTTTTTTAAAATTATTTTTGGCTGCGTTGGGTCTTCGTTGCTGTGTTCGGGCTTTCCCTAGTTGCGGCGAGCGGGGGCTGCTCTTTGTTGCGGTGCACGTGGGGTTCTCACTGCGGTGGCTTCTCTTGTTGTGGAGCACAGGCTCCAGGCGCGCGGGCTTCAGTAGTTGTGGTGCACGGGCGTAGTTGCTCCACGGCACATGGGATCTTCCCGGACCAGGGCAAGAACCCGTGTCCCCTGCATTGGCAGGCGGATTCTTAACCACTGAGCCACTAGGGAAGCCCTCCAGTTTAAAATTACTCAAACTCTTCCTTGACAGACCAAAATTTTATCTAGTTATGTTTCTCATTTATCTTATATTTCCATTCCATTTAGTTAATAAAATCTCTGTTAACATATTTTTTATTTGAAGTCTTCTACTGCTCTCCCAACCATATTTTTCCACAATAAAAATATGTGTACAAATTGAAATACTCATGTTTCAAAATTTTTTATGAAAGTAAGGCTCTAAGAGTTAAAATTTTCTTCTGCTTTTAAGTTATGACAGCAATTATTAGTATATACTTAACCAAAGCAACATAAATATAAGAGATTTTTATAAATAATTATTATATATAAAAAGTGAAATTTGATTGCAAAGGCAGTTCAATAAGGTCGATGGGGCTTAATTTGTTATCAGTTAGCCATGGATGAATGTTACTTATTACCTGGTGGAGGCAAGATTCAGCATCAATTCTATCCTTATTTTCTGTTATAGATGTAGGCTCTGAGCAACTTTGCTGAGGTAAATAGATAGGAATAGAAGATTTTTAAGAGCAGAGTTTCTTACTTCTATGAACTTTCCCAAGTTGCACCAAATTCACCAAAAATCGCATAATGATCTATCATAGAAAATTGTTTTGGATGTTGTATCATTTGGCAGCCTGATTTGGTTCTCACTCAATTTCACTGACAGCAAAGAACTGGAAAGCACCTGGCTCAGAAAAGCATTTGCTGCTCAGACTTTTAGGGTCATTTTCCTGTTCAACTTTCAAGAATTCCACCAAAAAGTCTTTATTAGGATTTTCAAATGATAATTAAATACCTCTTTCACCATAGAAGCATCTCTTAAGACTCAATATACTCAGAAAGACTTGGGAAAATGAAAATATTGTTAATTGTAATACATCTTACAATTTCAATACATCTGTTACAATGGACAGTTATTTTCTGTTATCATGAGATTCAACTATACATGTGTCAAAATATTGAAGCTACAAATTTAGCACAGTTGGCTTATGGGAAGCATCCTCTATATAACCTAATTGGCAAAGTCAGTATTTATTGTCAAAGTAATCATCCAAATAAGACTTATTTTGTATGAAAAAAAGTCTGATTTCACTTTCCAGTTTGAAGAGCTATGTTAATTTATATCCCTGTAACAACCATCTCACTTCTGAATTCTTGTAACTCAAGTAACCAAGCTCATATAACTCAAATAAGTTGATCCCATTTCCACACACACCACTTCTAAAAGATGTTAAGTGTAATGCCCTGGACTTAATATTTATCACGTGTGGTAGGTCAGATTATTTGTGCACAATTATTAATTCCCTTCCCATCTTTGCAATCCTTCCCTGCGGACAGAGTACAATTCCCACCCTGTTGACTTTGGACTTGGCCACGGGACTTGCTTTGGCTAGTGGAAGCGGGGAGATGAGGTACGCTGTACCTGAGCAGAAGCTCTAGAGGTGCTGCGAGGTCCCACCAGCACTCTTGCTCCTGCTCTCCGCCTTGGGAACAGCGTGTCCTGAGAGCGTCCTCTTCCTCAGTCTGGGTCTCGGAATGAGAAAGCAAGTGAAGCAGACCCACAGTTCAGAAATGAGAAGAGTGTGGAGCTGCCCACAGTCTACCCACAGCCGGGAGCAGAGTTGGAAAACCGCAGACTCCCAGCCGACTTGCAGCTCTGGAGTAAATATTTGCTGCTGCAAGCTGAACCTAGCGAAAGCTGACCAACGCTCTCTTCTAATGGCAACATCCTATACTCTGAGCGAATCAAGCTGAATTTTGGTTGCTGAATTTTTAGCAACCAAAACTTGTTTACAAATAAAACAGTGTTCCCAAGTTAAAGCCTGGAGACAAGCGATGCCTGCTTTTAGTAGCAGTGACCAGTCCTTGTAGCTGCTCTATCCATAGAAATACTTACACACCCTGCCCAAATAGACACAAATAGACTCGAATAAAAGTATCTAAAGTTTAAGTAAAACTATTCACCAATTGCATTCCTAGGCATGTTTTATGCATGTCAGCCTCTCAACAGTAATACCATTCTCTTTGCTACAATATCAGCCATAAAAATATGAATTGGGAGGGATGGGATTCATTAGTCTAAAGTTTATTTTTTACCTACTGCAATTTTAAAAGGGGTTTTAAATTTTAACATAGTTTAATTTATAAGGAGTTGCAAAAAGAGTACAGAGAGTTCCCATTCTGCAGACTGCCCCACCACAGCATTCCATACAGACATAGCATGCTAGTAAAAGCAGGAAACTGACATTGGTACAATCCTGACAACTCAACTACAGACTTTATTTGGTTTTAATGATTTTTACGTGCAGTGTGTGTGTGTGTGTGTGTGTGTATGCGGGTGTGGGTGTAGTTCCATGAAACGTTATCACGTGAATAGATTAGTATGTCCATCACTACAGTTAGGATATAAAACTGCTCAGTCGCCTTTTTATAGTCACATTCTCCCCCAACCCTGACCCCTGGCATCTACTGGTCTGTTCCACCTCCCTCTAGTTTTTTTCACTTGCAGAATGTTATATGAATGGAATGCCGTAAGTAACACTTTGTGATTGGCTTTTTACTCTCCGCATAATGCCCTTAAGATCCATCCAAGTAGGTTCTTTTTCTTTCTTTCTTCTTTCTTGTTTTATACTGCTGAGCAGTATTCCAACTGCGTGGATAAAGTGCAGCTTCTTTACCACTCACCCGCTGAAGGGCACGTGGATTGTTTCTAGCTTGGGGCTATTGTAAATAAAATTCCTCTGAACATTCACATATAGGTTTTTGTGTGAACATGAGTTTTCATTTCTCTAGCATAAATTCCCAGGTGTGTGATGCTGGGCTTTATGGTAAATGTATGTTTGACTCTATAAGAAACCGCCAAACTATTTTTCAGAGTGTTTGCACTATTTTATATTCCCACCAGCAATGAATGAGAGACGCGGTTGCTACGCGTCCTCATCAGTACTTTGTCAGTATTTGCTGGTAAATAAATTTGCACGTATCAATTGAATTCCCATTTCAATTGATGAGAATCGGGAAAAACTGAATGACTCGTGGATCAAAAAATCAGAAATAACTTTATTAATTTGTTACATATTATGATCAAACTTTTGTTATGTGTTTAACATATTTAGTGAAAGAAAAATGCCTCTACTGCTTAAAACTAATTAGTTTAGCAGCTGC